>NW_012106186.1:1343480-1357467 GCF_000951045.1 Mandrillus leucophaeus
GTAAGGAAAGGATCCAGTTTCAGCTTTCTACTTATGGCTAGCCAATTTTCCCAGCACCATTTATTAAATAGGGAATCCTTTCCCCATTTCTTGTTTCTTTAAATGGCATGTGCTGGGGATAGAGGAAGGTACCAATCTAAGCTGAATTCCTTATTCACAATTCTTCAAGGAACAAGATAAATGTACAGTTAAGTGTTTGTATATCTTATATTAAAAAGTATCCTGCAATCTTCATACACAATAGATAGAAAAATGGCAGTACATACATACACTCACGGGTGCATGCATCCATCCATTCATACATATATACATACATACATGCATAAATTATTTCTTGCTTGGTTTAGTCTGGTAGTTTCCTAAAAATAAAATTGCAAATTCCTTTATTTGTATAAGGGTGCACAAGTTTCTTACATCTAAGCAAGAACAGATGATCATCAGTTATAAAATGGTAAAACTATGTTATCAAATGAATTCATTTACATCATATAAGTTATATAATGAAATGTTTATGTTTAAAAGATTCCTCAAGTCCTGAAATACAACTATTTACAATGCATGTGGCTATTACTTCTGATTTAACTGCCATTTTTAAACCATGTATTTAGCCTATCTTATCTGTTGACATCCTAACATCATAGATGAACATTTTATTCTCTTACAGAAAGATTCTTCCTCTTCTCATTCTCCAAAATAGTCACTACCCTTTGGAGCAAAATTAACAATGAGTGTTTACCTTATTAGGACTATAAAAATCCAAGTCATTTACTATGATTAATTTCTTATCTTGAACTTTTTGTTTTCCTGTAATTAATAAATCTTACTTTTTGAATGCATAGTTTTTTTACATAACTAGTGACATTTTCCCTAACACCTCTGCAGTTATATAAAATCTTCAAAATACTTTATCCCATCAAACACATCCAAAAATTGATCCATTTTTCCAATGAAGACCTCACTCTTAGAGCCTTTTCAAACATTCTTTCAACCTGGCCTGATTGCGCCTTAGGCATTCAGTAGAATGTTTGTCTGAACTTTACTTCTCTCACAGGCTCTTTATTCCTTGAAATGTCCTCTTGCAGTTCATTTCCTCAGTACAGTGAAATACATTCTTCAATTACATTTTATTCAGCACCAATAAGCATCCATTAGTTTGGCTAGGTTGAAAATTACTTCCTCTTAGAATTTTGAAGACATTCACCATTGTTATCTCGTGCTCATGGTTGCTGTGAAATTCTGTGCCATTTTGTTGCTCAAATCTTTGTATGAGCTCTATTTTTAGCCAAAAAAATCAAAAGTTGTATAGAGTAATTTTTACTGTTTTTTTCTGAAGTAATGTAATTTTATTTGGCTGATATTTTTCTGAGTTTCACTAACATTTTCAATCGAGCAATTTCTGTCAATTTCTGAGACTTTTTTTTGTATTATCTGACAAATACTGCTAATCTAAAAATTTCCTGTTATGTCCTGTTGTCCACCTCTTGATTTCATTTTAAATTTTCATCATTTTCTAACATCTGAAAAAATTCCTTAACTTCTGTTTTCCAATCTATTATTTATTCAGTTATAATATTTGCTATTATCTGCAGACATTTCTTATCTTTGAATGTCAAAATCCTGTTGCATGGATACAAAAATCCTGTTATCTGAGATTAGTAATAATTTGGAGAAGGTTTTTCTATGTACTTCATTATATTTATTTTCTTTGTTGATTTTTTGTTATACATGTATGTAATTTTTTTTGTTTTTTTTTTGTTTTTTTTTTTTAACTGGAGGCTTTTATAACTATCCAGTGAAACATAATATAAATTTAAAATTCTGCTGTATTATTTTAAAAAAACAAAACTACGTGTTAGAGACAGAGACTCACTCTGTCACCCAAACTGGAGTGCAATGTCACAATCATAGCTTATGGTAGCTTGGAACTCCTGGTCTCAAAAGAGCCTCCCATCTCCGCCTCCCAAGTAACTAGGACTACAGATGCCAGCCATCATGACTGCCTAATTTTATAATTTTGTGTAGAGACAGGGTCTTTCTACATTGCCAAACCTGGTTTTGAACTACTGGCCTCAAAGGATCTTACCACCTAGGCCACCTAAAGCTCTGAGATTCTAGGCATGTGCCATCATGCCCAGCCTAAATTCTGCTTTTAGCTTATGAAGGATGGAGGACGTTTTCTGATTAGTTCACTGTAGGATTCTGGCATAATCAGATGGGTATTTGATAAAGCACCCCAGATGTCAGTATGTCTAATTTCTCTGCCATCACTTCAATTTATTCAATGAAGAGTACTCCAATCTTCTGCTCCGTGTGGGTGGAAAGGATGCGCAAGATTGATGGATGGGCAAGAATGGCAGGAGAAGCCAGTCTAGCTCCCAGTGTTCTCGGGGTATGGCAGAGAGAGAGGACTAAAAATTATACTCCTTAGTAAAAATAACTTCACTTAATCTCCATTTTTAGACCTCTTTTGTGAGTGGTGTCCTAAAGACAGAGGCATTGCCACTTAATTCCTCTAAAACATAAATCCATCTCCATTTTTCTGGTAGTAAAGCAGGATGAGAGATGGGAGGAGGAACATGGATTGGTGTTGGGAAGAGGATCAAAGAATCTAGTGACGCTATATACATATTTTTCAACCAAGTGCCCTGTTTCTAGCCTCTCACCTTACTCAGGCATGGAACAGCACCCAGGAGCTCAGGTATTATATCTATCCAGGCCTCTGCAAGAATACAGGCTCTATTCCCATGGGTGGCCCTCCTACAGGCAGTCAACTGCCCTCTGCAAGTTTTGCCAAATCAGCTGCAATCCCTTCATTCACTTTATTTATGTGTTTATTTATTTTATTTGAGATAGAGTCTCACTCTGTCACCCAGGCTGGAATGCAGTGGTGCAATCTTGACTCACTGCAACCTCTGCCTCTCAGGTTCAAGCCATTCTCGTGCCTCAGTCTCCTGAGTAGCTAAGATTACAGTCACATGCCACCCTGCCTGGCTAATTTTTATATTTTTAGTAGAGATGAGGTTTCGCCATGTTGACCAGGTTGGTCTTGAACTCCTGACCTCAAGGAATCCACCCACCTCGGCTTCCCAAAGGGCTGGGATTACAGGGGTGAGCCACCACACCTGGCCCCCTCATTCACTTCCTACCTCCTAGACATAGATTTATCTCCTTTATCTGCTGTTGTATCTTTCCTATTGGTCTTGGTGTGTTTATACATTTATTTTTATTTTCATTGCTATCATTTATTTCCTATAACTTAGATGATCTCAGGTGGAAGGTAATATGTGTAGTATGTATTTGCATTGAAATTGCTTTGTGTAGACACAGGTGTCTAAAAGTTCTTCTTTGACCATACAACGTTAACACTCAACTAAAGTTTTCTTGGTCACTTAACAAAATAACAAGACTTTCATGGCAATGTCAAAATGGTAAGCAATCGAATTATTGAAATTTTCACTATGTGAGTTGTCACCCAATTACACCCGCCTAACCTAAGCTCATAGAAATACCTCCACTTTCCAATTCCTATCAAATGTTTTATACATTTCACTTACTAGAATTTAAAAAAAAATAAGCTGATTTCACATCGAATACTCTATAACTTATAGATTGTCAAATCCTAAAAGTTAAGCATATGGCACATACAAAGAACATATAAAATTTCTTATTATCTTGATAGCTGGGTGAATCTGGAAAGACATGTCTGGCTTTCTGGGTTTATTTATTTTTTTTCTTTACTGTCTCAAGTGGCACAGTCTTCATTTTATCTTCACATTCTTTCCAAAGACTTCAGGACCAAGACGGAGATAAGATAAAAGGGAAATATATTAATACATTTTTGAACAAAATGAATGAATGAGTAGCAGGCAGCCAGGTGCGGTGGCTCACACCTGTAATCCCAGCAGTTTGGGAGGCCAAGGCGGGCAAATCGCTTGAGTCCCAAAGTTCAAGACCAGCAGGGCAACATGCCAAAATCCCATTTCTACAAAAAATACAAGAAAAATAATTAGCTGGGTCTAGTGGCATGCATAGTCCCAGCTACCTGGGAAGCTAAGCTGGGAGAATCACCTGATCCCAGGAGGTCGAGGCTACAGTGAAACGTGATCACACCAAAACAGAGCAAGACCCTGTCTCAAAAAAAAAAAAAAAAAAAAAAAAAGGAAGGAAGGAAGGAAGGAAGGAAGGGAGGAAGGGAGGGAGGGAGGGAGAAAGGGAGGGAGGGAGAAGGGAGGGAGAGAGGAGGGAGGCAGGCAAGGAAAAAAAAGAAAAAAGGGTGACTAGCAGGAGTACAGAAGCAAGAAGGACAAGAAGGACTGGGGTAAATTAATGACGCTGAGGTGCATGGATCTTCCAGAAATATATTTTTCTAGCGCTCTAAAAACTTTTCAGAGATCCTCCATTCTCCAGGTTCCAGAAACTCAGTTATGGTCCCTAAGCCAAATTGAAAAAAATGAAAACTTCTTTGTCACTGAACCTGACAAAAACCCATTTCGTGAATGAAATTGTTCTTTTTATCATCGTCGTCCACCTGTTGTGCATCCACGACCGACTTTATTTTAATACCAGTCCTGTCTGATGTGATTGCTCCAAACGTATTTGATTGTTCTGGAGCAGAGTTTGGGGAGCAGGATTTTCAGCACATCAGCCCCTGGTGAATTAACCTTTCTTTTTGTATGTACTTGCTATCTATTGATTCCTTTTGCTTTGGGTCATTTCTTCACTTCAAAAACTGTCCTCCACAATATGCATGTTCCTTTACTTTAAAGAAGGAATCAAATATATTTCAAAGCCTCTAAAAATCTCTATTGTAGGCAAATAGCTTACAAAATGTGAATATGCACACCTGTTCTGAATATACAAGCAAATATTTGTAGATAGCATACAGATATCACGAGTTATGAATCTAAGAAAGAAAACACACATAAAGGGCCTGACATAAGGATTTTAAAACATTTTAAATTTTAAAAAGTTGCCATTGATAACAATTAGCTAATACTCACTGAGTACTTATTGTGTATTAGGCATAGTTACAAATGCTTTACGTGTATTACTTCAGCCAAAGTCAAACCTGTTTATTTAAAGCAGGTGTACACATGATCCACCTATCTGAATATTTTGGATGACCACCCACCTGATTTATTTTCTCCATTGTATAGATAGATGACTTGTCTCAGGGATAATGCAGGACATGTGGAGTCAGAAGGATCAGAAGGATGACTGAGTCTCTGCTTCACTTCACACTGGGCCATGTGGCCCTGGCCAAACTGTTTAACATGTTTCAGAACCAGTTTTCTATTTTCTTCTTTATAAATGAAAAAACTGGGTTTGTCCCTGAAGTTTACTGAATTTCACTTCCTGTAGCTATGTAACTGGAAGGAAAGTACATGCTCTTATTCTCCCATAAGGTTGGCCGGATGTTCAAATAACATAATAAAAGTGAATGCACATTTTAATTTTTAGAGTGAAATACTAATGATTATTTAGGAAGGAAAAATTGCCTAGAATTCAATCTAATTTTATGAGCTTCCAGAGACATCTGGAACAAAATAAATGCATCTTCACATTGACTGGAAGATAAACATGTTAAAATAGAGAAGACATATATTTACGTAAGTGGAGAAAGACAACTTGAAGCAGGACGTGTATGTAATTTGAGAATGATCTCTCAACATGTGTGAGCATAACTTAAGTTTACACCTTAATCATCATATCCAGAATGCAAATCTGACTGATGGACACTTTATGATATGCAAATATTTTTAGCTGAACAATAGCTTTTACCAATACTAGAATTGAAAGACTTCCAGGCCCGGCGCGGTTGCTCACACCTGTAATCCCCACACTTTGGGAGGCCGAGGCAGGTGGATAACCTGAGGTCAGGAGTTCCAGACCAGCCTGACCAACATGGTGGAAGCCCGTCTCTACTAAAAATACAAATTAAAAAATTAGCTGAGTATGGTGGCATAAGCCTGTAATCCCAGCTACTTGGGAGGCTGAGGCTGGATAATCGCTTGAACCCAGGAGGCGAAGGTTGCAGTGAGCCAAGATCGCACCATTGCATTCCAGCCTGGGCAACAAGAGTGAAACTCCATCTAAAACCACCACCACCACCAACAACAAAGATTTCCAAACTATCTCCCTGTATTTGGAACACGTTTCCTTGTTAGGCTAATATCAACTGTCACTTCCAGATCTCAATGGGACACATCGCCAGGCCCTTAAGGGGCTGCAGACATCTGAAACCCAACTCTCAGTGTCCATCTGAGAGTGCCTGATGAGAAAGTGTCACATTGACATGCTAAATGTATTTGTGATTGAGAGGTAGCGTCTTAGGTGGGTTCACCCTGTTCAAACATAGAAGGATGGTGATGAAATACAAGCTAAAATTTATAATTAAGGTCACACAAAGTATCCTTCTCATAATTTTTGTTTGGTAAAAAAAAAAAAACTAAAAAGAACTATAAAATTGGATTTAACATGTGTCTTGATTTAAAATAACTCAGATATACTTGAACTGTAAAAATCCAAAGAATTTATGGGATGCTGTCAACATGCCCTTCAAATTACTGAAGTTAATTATGTAAGATCATCTTTCCCTTATTCACAAGCACAGTTAAAAATATCAACTAAAGTGACTGAAGCATTGGAATCCAATGTTGCAGATTCCTCAGAGAAGGTTTGCTTTTTACAAATTGCCATTTTACCTTATGTCATTTTGTACTTCTGATGTTATCGCATGGCAGGAAATTGACCGGACATTGCAGTGTTCTCCAGAGGATGAAGGCTAGTTCAATTAGTCACTGATTTGAAATGTCTGAGCAGATAAATTTGTCTTTTAAAAAAAAATCAGGGTTCATTCAAAGGAAGAGACTCCTTGTATTCAGAAAATAATGTTAAACACTCTGAGATGTTACTTCTCATTGGTTTGTAAAGAAGAGCACAGCAGTAAGTAAAAAAATCAAAGTTGGATAATACTTAGGTTGAGTTTTTATCAACTATTCTGTTGTCTTAAAATGTCTTAAAATGCCATCTCAGGCATTTTAAATTTTTCTTCTATAACAATTAGTTCTAAGATATTCAAGTCTTCTGAAGAACAAAGTAATCTCTGCCATGATAAAGCCATTGAGCCTGTAACATATATTGATAAATAACTACATTAGTAAGCACTACCAAGGTAAGAGATGTTAAGTCTATTACCAGGGCATATATTAGGTCTTCTATATACACACGCTCATGAAATTACTATTCCATCCATATCTCTAAATCTTAAGCCAATATTTTCCCCCATGCAAATTTGGAAATTCTTACTATTTTTAACAGAGTTATAACAGTACCTGTATTTCAGTTCTATCTTCAGTTCTTAAATGATTTTATTCTCTGGTTTTAATGAGCATGAATCTTGTGTACATTTCTTCCTCAAATGTTAATAAGTCTGTGTGTGCATCGTTCACAGAGCATTAGTTCCTCAAATAATGAACTTCTTGTGTCATGTGACTTACATAGCTAGAGAACTGTTAGAATTCACAGGGTCGACTGACTCAAAGTATAAAAGGAAGTTGTAACAATTGAGATGACAACTTTACAACTCAAAGGACCTGTCCATGCCTGCAGTACTGTACTGCAGGTGAAAGCAGAACATTTGAAACTTTCCAAAATAATTGAAAATGATGTATTTTCTTTTTGTTAAATAAAGATGATAGGGAGATATAACATGGTCAGAGATTCAAATTGGCATCATTTTGTATAATTGAATCTGACAAATAAACCAAGCCAGCCAAATTAGAGTTCTTAGGTTAGCTGAGAAATATAATTCGTTTCATGATGGATTTCCATTCAAATATGAAAGAGAAATGATTTTTATTAAGCAGGAAAAATACAAATACCATACTTCTGAAAGAGGATTATTTTTTCCAGATAATTAGATTTTTGGTATTTTAGAATCAGGGTTTTGATTCATTTTTTAAAATTCAATATATATTATGGAGAGCTAGCATACAAAGTCTGCCAATTTAGCCATTTATAAGTGTACAATTCAGTGACATTAAGTACATTCACAAGATTGTGTCACCATCACCACTATCCAAGTCCAAAGCTTCTTCCTTATCCCCAACAGAAAATCTGTAACTGTTACAAAATAACACCCAAGCCCCTGGTAACCACCATCAAAATAGAATGATTTAACTGCAAAGACCTCTATTGCATAGATTATGATGTAGGAAATTGCAAAATTCAAAACTAATTTCCACCTGCACTCCTATAAACCAATTAATATTTTTTATATATTTATTTTTTCCCGGCCTGAACCAAGGGAGACTCTCCATAATCAGACCAATTTCTCTTCCCTTTCTCAGTGCTGATTTCAAATATTCTATCAACAACTAGTGTGGTTCAAAAGACTTAGCTATCTCTCCTTTCAAAACTCACCTCTACCAGTGGCAGCAGATATATGTCTGCTTGTTTAGTTAACAGACCTTACCACGTCTCTTCCTTACCAAAAATAAAAATAAAAAAAGGACAGTCTGGCAGTGCATCTCTTCTCCCACTTCCCACCCAGAAGATTAGGATCAACCCCACACCACTCAGTGCTACACACAAAGCCTGAGTCTGTCTCCGGGATTGCCACCACCTACTGCAATGCTCAGCCCAAACATTTTGTCATCCTCTCCATCACTCCATGAACATTCAGGCCACTGTGCTTTTGCACATAGGGTCTGATGAAACCAAGACATTGTTGCTTCTGGAAAGCCACTGTTCATTCTCCAGAATTCATCCTGAATGCCACCATGTAGGTAAAGTGTTGACAGCTCACCGACCTGCTGGTTGCTTTTATAATTTGCAAGAGCAATGGGTACGTACCTTATTGTACCCTATTATACCCTTTATCATGGGATTGTGCAGGTGTGTCTTGGTCTCCTGGTCACTGCTATACTAGTGACTTGCACAACAAACCTAATGCTTAGTAAGTTAATGTTCTATAAGAATTACTTAGGCATTTTCAATTTACTAGAGCAAAATATTTGACATAAGACATTACTAAATATCAGAACATTGGCATTTCCTTATATAATGAGGAATGCATTGTACCCCTTATACAATGAAGAATGCAATGTAAAACAAGATGGGGGTGCTCTTACCAAGATCCAGTAGGGGCAAGTTAGCATGCATCATATATAGGATCCAGTTCACAGAAAATCTTTCCCTCCCTCCCTCCCTTCCTTCCTCTCTCTCTCTCCATCCATTCCTCCACCCAAGTACAAGAAAAGCCAGTCTCTATAAAATAACATTACTCTTATCTCACAAGAGCTCAGTTATATTTTTATCTTAAAAAGCCAGGATTTATTAAAGTACACATAGGACTGTGCTTTTGAACATGTTGTTTATTTTGAGCCCATTGATTTTGAGGTGTGTCAATCTTTTGGGGACTTACAGGGAGACTCCTGTGGCTCACTTTGTCTTCCACACTATTGCACTATGCTCCACTGTTTTGATTTCCTGAGAAGACAATGAGGCTTCTGTGTGGAACTTTAACACCACCTAATTTAAATTTTTTTCGCGGGTAGCAGTGAATTTTATCTCTCTTTATTTAAACAAGTAGGACATAGTGTCACTATGAGTGCATCAAAATATGGATAGTTTAGAGTTTGAGTTTGAAGTATATTATGGTTAAAATTGGATGCAAACATAAAACATTTGTGTATTTTACCTATGTGCCATGCCTTCCATGGTCCATACATTATTTCTGCAATACTAAAAATTGAAATGTAATTGAATGCGCAACAATAACATATAGAAATGACACAATTATTCAGTTTCCCAAAAATCATAAAGTAATTGTATGTAAAAATTCTATAGACATTAGAAGGCATGTCCTACTTTATGACTGGAGGCACACAGTGCAGAGGGAGAACTTGACTTCAGACTCAAATCTTTCTCCTTATTCTGCCATTCATTCACTTTGGGAGCTGAGTAAGTTGTGAGTCTCTTTGACCCACCTATAAGTGGCAGATCATTTGTCTGTAAAATGGGAATAAGTAAAGGTGGCAAGGGGATGGGTATTAAGGCACCCAGAACAAAAAGATTCAAAAATGGTATCAGCTCTTATGCTAATGTTATCATTATTTTTATCTTCATCAACTTTACAAATCTTTCATAATTCATGAAAGACGTCTATGTGACCAAAATGAAACCAGTCATTTATGAGCTCCATTATAATCCCATTCTTATGGAAGAGAGGTTTCTTCTGAAACTATATGGTATATTATGGTAACTGTGGGCAACATGTACTATGAACAATACTAATGATCTTGATTTTTATTTAACAGAAATATCTCTACTCTTTACAATGACAGGAAGCATGTGTGACTTAAATTCATCATAAAAACACTTACATAAAAAGTTATAAATAGCCTGACAAATGCTGTCTTAACTCAAGACATGGATTCTGAAAGGGCAAGTTGCCTGCTGTGGTTCTTTTTTTGATAAAACCAAAGAAGAGTCTTAATTTTCCAACTGCAGAATCTGAAACCTAGGTAATACCCCAGCTCTAGTCATCCAAATCAAAGTATGGTACATTTTGAAAGTTTTTTCAATATTTTATTAACAAAGGAAAGTAGCGACGTGCATTTTATGTAATAAAGGTTGGATTTACTTTACAGTTCCTTGTTAACATATGGTATCAGTATGTTTACAGAAGAATAAGAAGGGTGTTATTTATGTTTCTGTGTAGAGAAAAATCTAGTTATTCCAGGGTAAGAAGCGACTTAGTCTTAATTAACTTTGGTCTTAACTATGTCTGTGATATTTTTTCTGGATCTTATTTTTTTCATATACCAAATTAAGACTTCAAACAATCTGAACCCCCAGGTCCCTTCCAATTCTCATAATCTATACTTTTTGAACTCAAAAACTAAGCATATGCTGATATAAAAATGACAAAATATCTTATTTTTAAAAAATAAGATTGAATGATATCCAGTACCTATAAGTTGATAGAGTGGTTAAAAATTATTTTTACATAAGCCTCTTATAAATGCTCTCAACATGGATTTTCTACACATTCATGCTTAAATCATGAATTAACTCTGATACTAAAAAATAATCTCAACAACTCTATGGTAAAAAGAAAATATTTATAAAGAAACGTTTAGAAGAAACTCTTTTCTCTAATGCCATAATAATTCAAGTTTCCATAATTCTAACCTTCTGAAAGTTGGCAAACAGGTGGTATTTGCCATAATTATTATAAAACTAAGGAAAGGATGAAGGATTTATTTTTGTCTGACATAATTTGAGTTTTAAGCCAGAAATGTATTTAGCAGTAGGCTATGTTTATCACACATTCAAAGACTATGATTTCTAATTGCAAATGCATGCATACAAAATTTATAGTATTATTCTTACTTCCTTGCACACATATGACTGAGAACTATTTTGAAATATATATATGTAATTTGTTTCTATGACCACATTCTTTATATAAATATTACAATTTTTATGTCCTAATTCCTCTAAAATTAATGTAATTTTCATTATTATAAGTAGAAATGTAGAATTTAAAGATAAGCTGATTTGTCTCATTAATTTTAATTCAGGAAGAAATGAACTGTAATCCCCTTTTAGCTCAGAAATAGTAGTATGTGATGACTTAGGACATTTTCTAGAAAATAAATTCATTGGGAACAAACATCATGCAGTTGAATGGTAATAAACAGCTGTTAGTGATCAACATTTATCTTCAAAGGAGCAACCACGAATTGAAGAGTCTTAAAGAAGTTGAGGGAAAAAGCCAAGCTGAAGAAGTAAGAGATGTCATATCTGTTTTCAAGTATGTTCAAGCCTATCTGACAAGAGAAAGAGTAGTATCATTATACACTGCTCCTGTAGGTAGAAATGAGACCACACAAGTAGAAGTTATAGAAGCAAAGACTTTAGGCTTAGCACACACAGGCGGAAATTTTTCTCTCCTAAAAGAGTCACAAAACCCTGGAGTAGGACACTGATATGGTTTGGCTCTGTCCCCACCCAAAATCTCATCTCGAATCATAATCCACTACTCCCGATAATCCCCAAATGTCAAGGGAGAGCCCCAGTACCGGTCATTGAATCATGGGGGCAGTTCCTCCCGTGCCATTCTCATGATAGCAAATGGATTCTCGTGAGATTTAATGGTTTTATAAGTGTTTGGTATTTCTTCCTGTGTTCATTCTCCTTCCTGCCACCTTGTGAGGAAGGTGCCTGGCTTCCCCTTCACCTTCTGCCATGATTGTCAGTTTCCTGAAGCCTCCCAGTCATGGAGAACTGTGAGTCAATTAAGTCTCTTTCCTTTCTAAATTATCCCATCTCGGGCAGTTCTTTATAGCAGTATGAAAATGAACTAATACACACACTAAACAATATTCAAAGACAAATCGTTGACTTTCTTTCAACAACCCTGAATTTAAAAGTGTTGTGTTAGGTAACAAATATTGTTTCTGAGATTGCAAGATTACAAGCACATTTTCCAGCTATCTAAATGACAGGCATCATGAAGTGAGGAGCTAGGCTTTGTCTTGTTATCTCCTCAATGTTGCCCAGTATCTGGAACGAAGTGAAACTGCATAATTACCTGCTAAATGAGCAAAGGTACTGGGACCTACCTTGTGGAGAGTACTCTTGAAAATACTGTAAGTTAACTCTTCAGCATAGCTGTCATTTTAAAAATTAAAAATCTCTTGGGACTTGTTGTAGATTTGATTCCATTGTTTTATATTTTGTATATTTTCAAAGATGTAGTAAAGAAGGTAAAATAATACATAGAACCTCAATTATAAGAGTGCTTGGGCAACCAAAGGAAACTCATGCTATTGTATAGGTATTAAATATAAAATATGCCAAGAAATATGCATTATTTTCTTTAATTATCCAATAACTTGCAGAATACTTTATCACTTTTTAGTGCCTTTTTGGTTATTCCCATCATTGAGAGAAAGCATTTTCTTGGAATTTAAAATGCCCGAGGGCAAGGACTTTATCTCATTCATTTTAGGTCCATGATAACTCCAAAGGTCTTGACTTATAGGCGAAGTCAATACAGTTCACTGAATAAACATTTGAAATCATTTCAGTAATGTATATGAAATTTACTTATAAATGCTATTTGCTTGTACTGAAGCATTACTTTCCCCATTGCGGGTTTTAGAACATTTTCTGGCTCTTAAATTATACATTTTCATTTGATAAAATAAAAAATAATACCATAGAAACTTTGTTGAATTCCATAGAATCCTACAGAGTTTACTTCAGCTCAATGTAGTAAAGACTCAAAAAAATCTCTGCAATCAAACCTAAAATTGACTTAAAGTGTTCTCTAATTTCATATCTCTACAAATCTTCCAAATGCCATTAAGTACACTCTATCCAAGAATAAAACCAATTCATTATCCTGACCATGAGCAGAGCTCTTCAAGGCTTATGTTGTGATAATAGACTTGCTGATATGCATTTATTTATTTTTTATTCACCTAAAGATGTAAAAGGGAAACTTTGAATTTTATGTAATAGCTTAGCTTTTCCTGAACTGAGTATGGGTATAGGAAAACCTGTTATTCCTTTCATATCAACATAACAAATCCAACACAATCACACGTGGTGGAAAACATTTTTCTCCAAAGTCTGTTTCTTGGAATAAAAAGGAAAAGTAATTTTTAAAAAGCAAAATCATTTAATAACAAGCCATCCAAACTGCAAAGCAAGGAAGTTTTAGATTAGCCTCTCTGGAAATGGTTTTATTTATTTTTATGTATTTATTTATTTTGAGACAGAGTCTCACTCTCTCGCTCAGGCTGGAGTGTAGTGGTATGATCTTGGCTCACTGCATGTATTTATTTATTTTGAGAGAGTCTCACTCTGTTGCCCAGGCTGGAGTGTAGTGGTGTGATCTTGGCTCACTGTGTGTATTTATTTATTTTGAGACAGAGAGACAGAGTCTCACTCTCTTGCTCAGGCTGGA
>NW_012106186.1:1358079-1442506 GCF_000951045.1 Mandrillus leucophaeus
AACTCCTGACCTCAAGTGATCCACCTGCCTCGGCCTCCCAAAGTGCTGGGATTACAGGCACAAGATTTTATTTTTGAAGAGCACAGTCTCACAAATGTTTCACATGTCGGTTAGCACTTAGCTGCAATATTAAAAGGTTCCCTTGATTATCTCCGACATTTATATTTGGAGTCAAGATATATTTGAATTTTTGACAGAATTTTAGGAGACATAGGCTGTATATAAATCACTACATGTTGATGGCGAATGATCAATACAGGAAAATTATTTTTAACATAATAACGTGAGAGTGAGTTCAATGCATACAACCTTTGGAAAAAGATTGGAGTTGACATTTTATTGTATAACAAACGTCAACATATATATATATTTTAAATTATGTATATGGTAGCAAGAGTATGCAGTTGGAAGGCATGTAGAAATAATGATTATACTCAGAGACCTAAGAGTAAGACAGATGTTGAAGGATAATGACTTTGGTCTTTGCTCTGCAATCCACAGCATCTGACTAGAAGGTGATTTTTTGAGCCTCAAATCTTTGTCAGGAAAATATGAGATGATAAAATACAGTATTGAGCTGTCTCCCAATGATGATGTATGCGATTAAGTATTGTAACTATGTTGCAACTGTATCAACTTTCACACAAACTATGATGGTTAATGTTGATATACTGGGGTTTCAAAAGAGAGACAAAGAATTATTCGACAATAGATTCAAGTCCAAATTTTATATATGATAGTCTGTCAGAAAATGGATTTTTTTTTGTGCAGCTGTACTAGAAGGCATTCACATCTAGCACAGACTGGGGAAGGTTTCTCCCCAAAAGCTGCAATAAGCATTTATCTACCAAGAAGGGATAGGCACACATGAGAAAGATAATCAATGTGACCTAGTGGTTCCAGTGAATTAAGAGAGAACCAAGCTCCTACTGTTTTTAATTCACCAGGGTGACTTTTATTTTCAAGGTTATGAAAATACCAGAAAAAAGTCTCAAAGGATAATTAATTTCAACTTACGCTAACTAAAGGGAATATCTGCTGGGTATCATTTGAAGAGCGACTGTAGATTATTGAGTTAAATGCATTAGCAATAAGAAAAGAAAAAGAATAATTGCACATACAACAGGTATTCCTTTTACTTCCTGGCTGGAAGCGGCCTTATTGAATGTGGGCTACTTTACTTTAACCTTCTAAGTATGTATTGACTGATCGGATAGCCACAAAAAATAGAAGTCAAATTATGTCAGGGCTGAAAGCGAAAGAACAAATCACTTATTTTTCAGATGAAAGAACTGAAGCCCAGGAATGTCCCAAAACTGGAATACAGTGGAGTTTGGACTAGAAACCCCACCCTGTAGGCTCCAGGTACAAGTACGGCGTCTGAACAGAACACGTGTTACTCTCAAGTGAGGTAATGGTAATTCAGGAAGTAAGCAAAGGGCTATTACCATTGCGAGCTCCTCAGAGTTTCATCTGATGTGCTGTGCCAATGAAGACATGGCCAACTGTTTCCATAATAACCACTATGACCAGCTGTGGAAGAGTGATGAATGGTGTATACAGTTTGTTTGTTTTTGCAATAATACAACAAAACCCAGCAGATACCACTTATGGAACTCAGCACTCTGAGATAAGCCAATCAGAGAGGAATAAATACTATTTCCTACATTGTTCATGTCAGCCATATGTGATAAAACATAATTTTATTTACTATGAGAAAATCTGCTTGAAAAAGAAATAGTTGGACAACAGATATTCATGCCTTTCTGGTTTGGACTGGAGCTTTTGTTTACTTACAGGTAATAATTTCTTAAACATAAGTGTCAATAATTGGTTGACACATGTTCTCACTTACTACTGGGGCCTAAACATTGGATAAATATGGACATAAGGGAAGAACAGACTCGGGAGAATACTAGAGGCAGCAGAGAGACAAGGGCTGAAAAACCACCTGTTGGACCCTAACTCACTACCTGGGTGACAAGATGATTCGTATCCCAAACCTCTGAGTTAAGCAATACACCTGTGTAACAAGTAATAATTGATTTACAAATATATGGAGTAGCTACCTCAGAAGTTGCAGCTGTTCCTTCTGTTTCTTTTGATACATCTTAACATAATTATCTTTATTTACATATTACATTCAATTAATGAAGGCATTTTAATAAAATGTAAAGAAAGTTTGTTCTTAAATTTTGATAAAAATGCAAAAACTGACTTCATGATGCTCCTATATTACATTGTTTTTTATCCTTACCTCTGTGGCATGCCTAAAATTCAGTACTTACAAAATTATTGGGACTGATTTTAGTATGTCCAAAATAAGGCAACAATTTACAAACAGCTTAAAGACAAGCCCATCGTGTGTTTAAACTCATTCACTACGACCCTCGTCCACCCTAAACAGGATGAGAAGGTATTTTACTCCAGCATTTGTATTTGTTTTAATACACCCCGTGCCATGTCCAGCATGTCCTTGTTGGAAATGAGCTTCACTTTCGAAGTAAATGTGATATGGTAGGTATATGACGCATCACTTCCTCTCACTGATGTTTTTATTAAATATTCATTTAAGTAAGTGCCACTTTAGGGCAACTGTGCTTAAAGAAATACAGAGGGCCATTGCTGGTCAGCTATAAACATAAAGAAAATCCTTCAGAGCATCAACTGTGTTCTGAAGCAGTGGAATGAGGGCAGATGCTGTTGTCTTTCTCTCCTAATAGTGCAATTTGTCAGATGTCTCCTGTGTGTACTCGAACTGACCATATTAAGTGTTGGCAAAGTGCTCATTTTTATACAGCTTTTAGTATCAACAGTTATACTGGTGTTTCTCTCAAGATGGAGCACATTTATATCAATTGCTGGCCTTAAAATGTTCCTACGGTATTGATCATTTGTTTTGTACTTAACTATTTTCTGTCTATATTAATTTATATTTAATTGAATACATATCTCCTTCAATAAAAACCAAGTGAGAGCAAAACTCTTTCTGCAAAGATAAGAGTGGAATTTAACATTCTACTCCCTGAAATAAGGCAAGAAGGGTTATATGCCCTTCTAACCTTGATTGAACATGCAGCACCACTTACCCCAGGCCCGTTGAGCAGCTTTCCCCACGGCACAGGTTGAAAGGATTTCAGGCTGGTGGAGACTGTCTTGTGTGACGGGTGGGTGCATGTCCACGGACTCATGCATACTGGGAAAGGTCTCCTCTCTTCTGGGCTTTCTTCACATTGGCATGAAAACTTAAATTCACAGAGCTCCCTTTGAGAAGGAGCACAGTGCACCGTGACCGGCTCCAGCCCGCCTTTGGGTGGATCTCAGTGAAATCACTCTCCTGAACACGCACCCACTCACAGCTGCTGCCTTACCCCACGTGCAGACCCAGCTGTCTCACTTGTTGATAAAATTGTTAAATGAGCGCCTCCTAAGGAGATCGCATTTGAAAACTAAGTCACTAACCAGGTTCACCTGCTGGAGATGAATGCACTGCGATTGAAAGACATGCAGCATGCCGCAGCGCCTTTACTGAATAAATATAGGGCTGGCCTGATAGGAATAGACTAAGCACAGTGGAAGAAGAGCCATCATTAATACTCAATCCACTGATTCATTCACACAGTCAAAGAGTATCCAATACCCAAGACCTCACAAGCCGTTCGTTGCTGAGGGTCCTGCACAGGTGTTGTATTTACAGTTTCCCTGTTGATGTGTGCTTGGCCATAATTGGTGTGAGAGATACACATTCACTTTCACAGCCAGACTCAGCGTACCTGACTTTGAGTAGTATGTATGTCGATCATGGCCACTTGAGTTCTAGGTAGCCTATTCCAAAGGTCTCAGTCACGTGGCCCTGGAAGAAACATCTAATTTTAACGTCATAATTTCGGATTTATTTTTATATTATAACTTGAGATCTCACAGATAGAGACCCTACCTTTTAAGATACCATTGCAAAGGGGGAACAGGCAGGTGGAGGTACAGCAGCTTTTTCAACTCAAGGATCCCTCTAATTTGAGTCAGGACACACTAAACTTGGAATCTTAAGCCGGAAAGAAAAAGCCAGATCACACTGGCTGTCTTAACATTATTGAGCCCTCCATGTTTAGTTTGTGTGGAAGGTATGTTTAAGTCAATGAATTGGACCCTACTTATTTTAAAGATTTCAATAAACCCAGCATCTCTGATTTCACTAACTGCTCCTCACTTTCAGAAAGGTAACAGATTTACTATATTGCCAAGTAAGTAACTAAATTATGTTTTTCAAATGGCTTCATTGGGAACTCACACCATTTAAAACACTCAAAAGTAGCCTCAAATGCTTTTTTGAACAAAACTAAGCAGTTAGAAAAATATATGGGCCAGATACAGTGGCTCACGCCTGTAATCCCAGCACTTCGGGAGGCCGAGGGGAGTGTATCACTTGAGGTCAGTAGTTCAAGACCAGCCTGGCCAACATGGTGAAACCTCATCTCTACTAACAATACGAAAATTAGCTGTGCATGGTGGCAGGTGCCTGTAATCCCAGCTACTTGGGAGGCTGAGGCAGGAGAAGCTCTTGAACCCGGGAGGTGGAGGTTGCAGTGAGCCAAGATCGTGCCACTCCAGCTGGGGTGACAGAGCTATTGGGAACAGTCAGCACCAAGACATCAGGATCTTTAGAAAAACTAACTCTGGAGAAAGTAGTAGCAAACTTTAAAAATCTACTTTGAAGAGCGAAATTTTCTATTATTTCCTCTCATTGTTCTTTTCATAGTCACTTCAAATTCCCAGGCCTTCATGGTGTTAAATGACGTTAAAACATGTCTTTTCTCCCTGACTCTACGGAGTCTTTAATTGTACTCAAGCTAAATTTCAGGTACAAGTTCAAACGATGAGCTTGGAGGACACATCTCATAGAACTGAGAGTCTAATTTTTTTTTAGTTGCTGTAATAAAATAGCCGCTCACATTTATTTAAGCTTAGTAAAAGCCATGCATGGTTCTATGCTTTTTACATGTGTTTCTTCATGTAATCCTTATGATATTGAGCACAGTTGACATTCCCTTCATAAAGACAAGGAAACCGAGTGTCAGGAAGTTTAATATTTTCCAAGGCCACACACTGTGAGGAGGAGAGGAGACAGAACTCGGGCTTACTTAGCTCTATAGCAGACACCGTCAAAGGTACCTTTAGAACCCCTGAGTGTGTGAAAACTAAGGGAAATTATTTCTATCATAAGATACTCACTGCCTACCTAAAGGAGCTAGTTTTCACTTTTTTGAAATCATTTTGTTCTTAAATTTATTTAAATCATTAAGAAATCTAAAAATGCAATTGTCTAATTGTGCTAATATGAGCAGTCCTCACAAAATATGTTGGTGTGGTGAAAATGTGTTTAGTTATTCAGAATTAAATATTCTGTAGTGACAAATATACAGATCAAATCATATTGATATAAAACGTATTAACTAGTTAATATAACACAATGTTATCACAACCATGTGTTTTTCACCTCAAATAAATTATCATCATTTCATATTTAACAAAGCAATAAAACCCTGTAACACGCACCCACTGAGGGTTCTGTGGCACCAGTGACGGCTCTCAGCCATCTCCTGAGCTTCGAGGTTGGAAACTGTGCTTCTCCAGCTGCCTGGGTAATCTTAGGTTTAAGTCCAGAACTTTCCTAGCATGCTGCTCTTCCCAGAGTGTAGCCACAAGGGCTGTGTGCCTATTAGATCGGGAGAGAATCAGTGCTTCGGTTGCACTTAGAGCCCCAGCAAAGCAACAATGGAGGTGGGGTGAGATGGAGAGGCAGGTCTGGTCTGGTGTGTGGGGAAGGAAGGAATTTGTCAGGCAAGGAGGCTTTCAAGAGGCCTGTGGGCCTCCTGGGAGCAACACTGTAAAATGAAAAGAGAATTCCTTAGACTGAGCTCTGCCTTTTGGGTGAGATATTGAACTCCTCTGGACAAACATAAATGAGAGACTTGAATTTATGAACTGGAAGATCACTTTGAATTCAAAAATCTTATCTAGCCAGGCGTGGTGGCTCATGCCTGTACTCCTAGCACTTTGGGAGGCTGAGGTGGGTGGATCACTTAAGATCAGGAGTTCAAGACCAACATGCGCAACGGGACAAGACCCTGTCTCTGAAAAAAACACTACACAAAATGAGCTGGGTATAGTGTCATGGGCCTGTAGTCCCAGCTACTTGGGGGGCTGACACGGGAGGCTCGCTTGATCCCAGGAGGTCGAGGCTGCAGTGAGCCAAGATCGCACCACTGCACTCCAGCCTGGGTGACAACGTGAGACTCTTTCTTGGAAAAAAAAAAAAAAAAAAAAATCTTATTATCTATCTCTACTTTGCCCAACAACGTGGACTAGTAAGAGCAACTTATACTTTTCAGTTTTTTTAAATTTAACAGTTATTATTTTACTTAGAGAAGGTTGACATAGTTATTCGAAGAAACCAAACAAGATTTAAGCATGACACCATGATGTGTGCATCTTTTCAGATATTTCCCATGTGTATAGAAATAGTCTGCCTTTTCTGTACCTGAAAATGGGATCAAAATATAGATATTATTTGAAATGTTCAACTCAATACTTTACCATGGAAACACATTCGTGAGAGCAGTACAGTGTGTCATAGAACAATCTATTTGGCCATTTTGGGATGGTAAACACTTAAGCTCTGTCCAACTTTTCAGTATGAGAGAGGGGGCTATAGTGAATAAGTCCCTGTTGCAGCAGGATGTATTAACTCCCTGGATCGAAACATCCGATAATTTGGAGTATGACTGATAAGGCCGAATTATCCCCTCCCCTCATTGTTCTAGATATCCAACAAGAGTATAAGGGAGTGTCTTCTCTGTGCACAACCAAAACTTGACATCATCAGTTAGAGTTTCACAATGCACTGGGGAAAAAATGACAATGTTTAATGCACTGGTTTCAATCAATTATACACTTCGGAATCTTTTCCTACATTTATTATTTATGTTTGTTCTTCCTATAAAATACCTATTTATACTTAATGGTTCCTAAGTTCTTTGCTGACCGATTGTGAGATGACCTTTTTATATTATTTTTCTAGAACAGTGTGGTGAACAGACTCTTAGGGAGCCCACACGGCACCCCCACCTGCTGATGTCCATGCTCTAGGGATCCTTTTCTCCTTGAGAGTGGGCGGGACCCGTGGCTTGCTTTCAACCAGCACAGTAAACTGACAGCGATAGGCTACACGTGATTATGTGTACACGACTACGTGATTACATATGAAATTGTAGCACCCAACTATGGAGTCTCCCTCTCACCTCCTCTCTCTCCCCCAACCCCACTCCTAACCTGGCTTGAGCCATGCTAGGAAGTCTCAGGTGACAACTGTGTGTGGCCCCCAGGAACTGATGGTAAACTCTGGCCGAAAGCCAGCCAAAAACTTAATGCCTCATTCCTACACCTGCAAGGGACTGAATTCTGCCAACTGTCCAACTATCTTAGAAACGAATTCTACCCCAGTTGAGCCTCAGGCGGCAATGAAGTCCCAGCCAAGACTTGATTGCAGCTTTGTGAGACCTTAAGCAGAGACCCAGCCAAGCTGCCAAGCCAAGCACAGACCCCTGACCCACAGAAACTGTAAGATAATGCATGTGTGTTGTTCGAAGCTGTTAGGTTTGCGATAATAATGTTACGGCACAGTAGTTAGCTAATACAGAAAGTATTCGAATGGAAGACTGCTCCCCCAATCTGTCCTTCTATGTAGCTCTGTTTTCTAGCTCTTGAGTTGTTCTTGATGGCATCTGGTCCTGCGGAGAGGATAAACCTGGGTAACAGAGAACGCTATAAAATTATCTTGCTACAAATACTGTTGGCTTTCTGTCTGTCTCCCTCATTTGGAGACAAAGAATGAGTATTGTCACTAAAGGCATTAAAAAGTGGCTCAAATCTCTTATTCTGATTTTAAAGCTATAATAAATGAGCTTTATTAAGTTCATTTTAATAAAGATCTTTAACTTAGGTACTTTTTACCATATCTTTAACTTAGATACTTTTTTCTTCCTCATAGTTTCTATTCTTAAAATATAAAAGGTAAGAAGAAATGATAGTCCCTTCAACTTGTCATATAACACTTCTTGTATTTTTATATGAACTCTTTTTAAAAGACTTATTATTGTCCATCCATCATAAAAATTGAAAGAAAAACACATTTTCTAGGAGATATAAATCATACCCCAAAGTTCGACTTGGCTATACTTTTTATACTTTCAGTTCGGTAGAAGCCTCGTCTTTTCAACACCCTGATAACATACCCCTTCCATGTTTCTTGTTGCCAGCAAAGAATGCTGGAAAGGTAATTTTGTAATTGCAGTTGCAAAAGAAAGAGACTGATTAGCTCCTCTTTGTTCCATAATCCTCTAATGTAATTCTTTAAAATTAAAAAGCGGAGAGATAAAATAGTCATGAAGATCAAAATGACAATTGAAGGCTGGTGTATCTGCTGAACAAGCTCTAATATTATTAAATTATTGTCACCAGAAGAAAAAAAATGCAAACATCTCAGATAACTTACTTGGTATACAAAGAAAAACAGTCAAAAAAAGAGACACAATTGAATCAAATAAGCATGGCAAAATAATATCTTGAATATGGGGTTTCAAAGCTAATTATTTTGACAAGTTCTAGTCTCAGTATGTGAGTAAATAAGCAGGCACAGTGACTGGAAGAAATCTTTACCAATACCTTCCCTAGGTCAACTCTTCAACGAGTGTTTTCACAAAATGTTGATGATACATTAATCTGAAGTCACTAAAAATAATGGCTAGAATCAAGTATATTACATAGACTGAGAACATTTGTTTGTTTATTAAAGAAACAGTGAATGTGTAAGAAACCAGAATGACGCTTGGATACTTGCAAGAGTGCCCTTCAGTTCTCCAGGACTTTCAGATTTATGAGGTCAAAACAATGCAAACAAATGAGTGAAAAACCAGCAAACAAGAATAACATTTTTTTTTTTTTTGAGATGGAGTTTCACTCGCATCACCCAGGCTGGAGGGCAGTGGCACAATCTCAACTCACTGCAACCTCCGCCTCTAGGGTTCAAGCGATTCTCCTGCCTCAGTCTCCCATGTAGCTGGAATTATGGGTGCCTGCCACCACACTCAGCTAATTTTTTTTTTTTTTTTGTATTTTTGGTAGAGATGGGGAAGAACAACATTTTTTTAAAGGACCCTAAACCTACAGTTTCCTACATGATGACCAATAATTTTTAAACATAGTAACTGACAAAAGAATTAGATCAAGGAGAGAATGGGTGATCAATGAATGATAGAGAGAACTAGAAGTGGACTCAAAGATGGGTGGGCTTGAGATGTATGGAAACAAAGCTCAAAGGTGTGGTGGATGAGGTGGAATGGAAAACTCTTCAATGGTGAGAAAACTGCAGGTATAGTTAGGGTGTACCTGGCCTGGCTGAATTGGAAGTCACAAGGGCAGATTTGAAATGACTGATTATGGAGGACTTTGAAAGTCAGTTTAGGAGAGAGATGCTGTACCCAACAGAGAAAAGCATGTACAGTACTTAAGAAAACAAGATCCATGGCCAGTAAATCACAAACTGCTTTTCTTTCCACACTCAGTGTCCTGTTGGTATTACATACTGGAGGTCATTAGAAAATCTCCAGAACAGCAAGAATAACCATCACAGGACTTGCAGGGAAAAATGTTTAAAAATGTCTAATGTTTTAGCTTCCAATAAGTAGATGACATTCAAGCAAAGGTGTGATCCCTTGGCTGTATGACAGTAGAAAGGAGCAAGGCTTAATGTAAGTTGCATATACATTTGCATATTTCAGGGACTAGTCCCATGATAGTAGTGTACCCTTCACATCCAACCTTCAGCTTTAAAGAGCAATGAATCAATGTCTGAGAAAGGTGACCCTGAGCATCAGTGTTTTTAGGATCATTTCCATGCTTGACATTTCAACTGACCCTCACTGAGCTATCAAAAAACACAAAGTTTTCTTGGCTGCTCTCCGGCTGTTTCTCCTCAACATCCTCATCTTCAGTTCATGATGTTGTTCCTATTCCCTTCCTCCTCCATTCTTTTGAAATAGATTAGAGTGGTCATAGCCTTTTGTAAAGGGGAATGAACTTGCCAGACAGATGGAGAGAACAAACCACTTGACTGGGTACAAACCACATCCACTTCTATGTGGGTGGAAGATCCTGCAGCAAGGAGGATGAACAGCAGAAGGGAAAACCCCCAGATTCTCGCCAGCACAGAAACCCATGCTTAGTGTCCTTGGGCTGACCTGTTCTCACTGGAATAGTAAAAAACATACCCCTGGCTGGAGATCTAAGAGGCTAGTGAGCCATGTGATGTATGTGCTAGCATGCAGAGCAGTGGCACATGTGTACCCGGAAGACCACTGGCCACATGGTTCACTGCAATGCCCATCTCCGCCTTCTTATGAATAATTGTATAAACTGCCCATAAAGGGAATTTCCCCAGCATGAGACAGGGCTGTCTAATTCTCAAGCAGTCCACCATGACCCAGCTTTCAGCACACACTTTTGTTTTGCAATGAACTTCTTTCATGCAGTGGAGTCAAGAACCTAAGCAGGCTCCACCGACAACACTTTGAGGTTCTATAAACTTTCAACTTCCAGTGGAATTTCCAGTAGGTACCTGACATTAATGTCTCTATCACACAGCGTAATATTTGAATAAATACAAATTATGTGACTTTAGTGTTCTTCTGAAGTCAAAACGGAAACTCCTAGAAAGCACTCAGAGATTCAACTTCTTTGTTAAAAATGTGATGTAGCCATGGAATACTATGCAGCCATAACAAAGAACAAGATCATGTCCTTTGCAGGGACATGGATGGAGCTGGAGGCCATTATCCTTATCAAACTAATCCAGGAACAGAAAACCAAATACCACGTGTTCTCACTTATAAGTGGGAGCTAAATGATGAGAACACATGGACACATAGAGGGGAACAACACACACTGGAGACTGTCGGAGGGTGGAGGGTGGGAGGAGGGAGAGGATTAGGAAAAGTAACTAATGGATACTAGGCTTGGTACCTTGGTAACGATATAATTGGTACAATAACCCCCTATGTAACAAAACTTCATATCCTTTACATCTACCCTGGAACTTAAAATAAAAGTTTTTAAAAAAATATGATGTAGGTGAATAGGAAGGACTCATGTATTACAGTTAGACTGAATTGAGTGATTCTGTTTGGCACATGCCATAATTCTTTAAGTGAGCAAAATTATGACTATAATCCTTTTTAAGAGACAAGTCTTCCCAATTCTCTTCCTATCCCCAGTCATCATTGTTAAGGATCATATCAGACTAAAAATGTGTATATCATCCCTAAACGACAGTAGTTCTACCCAGATCACATTAATCAATAAAACTAATTCCACCTAACAGTAACAAGATGACTGCTCTCACCTGAATTTCCCTTGATATTATTTATATTTTTTAAAGTATTGAGCATGATATTTAAAATCTGTATTGCTTCCATGTAAAACGGAGCATGGATGTTGAACAAGTGAAATGTAACCTCATGAATATAGCTGAAACCATAAGACAACAACAAAATACCCTCACAGATGGATTGGTCTGACATTGTCCACAGTAATTCTATGTTATAAAGAAAGGGGGAAAGAGACACAACAAGAAATGCAAGACATTTGGAGTGCGCAGAAATTGTCTGATGAATTCAGTTAATTTCTTGTAAAAACGTGACCCTTCTTAGTTTGCCAAGGTCTCTCTTCTTTTTGTGAAGTGCCGATCATACTCTGCAATGCTCAACTATCCCAGCTGTATTATACATCAAAGTACACTACTTTCCTACCAAATAAAAGGCATAGTTTGAAATGTGGTGACTAAAATTGTTGATGGACTTTGAACATTCATAAGGCCCATCCTTTGAGATAAAAGTGAAGATCTCTAAGTTCAGTGGAATCCACCATTTTCACAGGAAGCGAAAATTTACTCAGAGCGCCGCCAGGCAAGATTTTAGGAACCACAGTTATGTAACTATTATCAAAGAGGTGTAATTTTATAGAAAGGGAAATGATGAGAGTCCCCCACATCCTTTACAGGAATATCAACTTCAGGTAGAAGAAAATTACTCATTTGTTAGAGATCAATGAAAACACTTTCCGTTAAAAAAGAAGAGGAGGAAAAAGTATCTCTAAATAGAGGCATAGGCATTCTTCAGGCATCTTGAAAATGACTGCCTACGATTTCTAATTAATTTCAAAGTTTTTTCATTCATTAGAGATCACTCTCCAAATAATTCAAATTTTAATCTAACATTCAGCCCTTTCTTATATAACACTAATGATATTAGAGTATACTAAACAGTAAAAGAAAAAAGTAATCCACTCGAACAGAATTTTTATATGAAAGAGCATAATTATCCCTGAAGTCTCCCCATAATATAAACATTATGGAGAAGGAGCTTGAACCTCTGCTTTGTTGTAAAACTATTTTTTTTTAAAAAAGCAGATTAAACAGCATTGAATGATGAATACTGATAACAGAGGCACTGATAAGGAAGAAATTCTTCTGAATTAATTGCACAATTTCATAGTGTGGTATATTCTTCATGAAATCAGTGTGAGCTAATTTGTTTGTGAAGGATTAGTGAAAACATTATCAGATTTTGATCACTTTTATTGAAAGGAAGGTAGAGAGATGACAGATCGATAGACTCTATCTATATTTAAAATATATAATATATAGATAGTTTATATGCAGATAAATGCATATAGTATACATCATATATTACACATATGCAAATATATCCATTGCATTTTTACCATCTCAAAGTTAGAAGCCATATTTTACTATCTACTAACCAATGTGGCATTCCCTAAGTGAGATTATATGTATTCTCTGCATCAGAATTACCTGGGATGGGCGTGGGTAGTAAATAAATAGATTTCTACCTCCATCCAAAATTCACTTATTGAGAATCATTTGGAAAAGAAGCCATGGAATCTGCATTGAATCAAGATTGAAACAAGTAATTCTTATGCACACAAAGTTTACATAGAGTATTCAAAAACTGCATGTCATGCCCACCCTAACTTTGACAGCTATAATGATAACGGTGACAGGCATGTTCAGTACGGAAAGCAGAGGGTTGCTGCAACACTTTAGGAAAATGCTCAGTGCCTTGCAAAGTTGCTTTAATTCCATCAGGGTTCATGGTTTATAATTATCTGAATAATTCAGACAAAAAGTTGTAGTTATCATATCCACATCATATTAGTTTTTCTTGAATTTTATTGAGGTTGAAGCTCTCCAAAATATATTCAGCCAAAAAGTAAAAAATGAAAAGGACTGGAATCTGGCCGACATTTTATATAATTTAAAATACTGAGTGTCAACTTGATTGGATGGAAGGTTGTAAAGTATGGTTCCTGGGTGTGTCTATGAGGATGTTGCCAAAAGAGATTAACATTTGAGTCAGTGGACTGGGAGAGGCAGACCCTCCCTCAATGTGGGTGGGCACCAGCTGATCAACTGTCAGCGTGGCTAGAATAAAGCAGACTTGCTGAGTCTTCCAGTCTTCATCTTTCTCCTGTGCTGGATGCGTCTTGCCCTGGAACATCGGACTCTAAGTTCTTTATCTATTGGACCCTTGGACTTACACCAGTGGTTTTCTGGGGGCTCCTGGGCTTTTGGCCACAGGCTGAAGGCTGCACTGTTGGCTTCCTTGCTCCACATCTTTGCTGACAGCCTATTGTGGGATTCACCTTGTGATCCTGTGAGTTAGTAATACTTAATAAACTCCTCTTTATATATACATTTATCCTATTTGTTCTGTCCCTCTAGAGAATCCTAATACAGTGAAAAAAACTGGGAAGTGAGGCCAACAATCTGACTCCTTCATGTTTATGCTTTTCTTGATCTCATGTCTAGTACAATGATAGCATTTAAAACATAGTATTATATGCATGACTCTCCACTTTACAAAGGATGAGGCAAAATTACATTAAAATTATGAGCATCAAGTATCAAATTATGAGCATTAAGATAGAAGTATCAAAGAATCCAAGTATATTTGGGTGGAATGAAAATACTGAAATATTCCTTTCCCTTTTATAACTTTTACCAAGCTAAAACTAGTTCAGGATTCCAACCAATAAACTGCAAAATGTATCAGTAAAATAAAATATGTAAGTTATTTTTAACAAAAAAAAAAAAAAATATGCCTGCATCATCTTTTTTCTTTTCATTCCCCAAACAAATTTCAGATGGGGATAAACGTTGCCACCGTAGGTCAAAGTGACACTGACTCTAACTGAAGTTAATTTGTTGAAACGTTATTTCTCAGTGGAATGTTTACAACACATTAGAGTTGGTAGACGAGACAGGGTGCCTAATGGATGATGAAATCTCTCATCTCCATAGAACAAAGATATTTGAGGATAAATAAAGATTCTGCAACTTCCCTAAAGCACTGGTGGCATTTTCCTCTCCCAGAAAGTACTGGTTGATACAAATGGTTTAAAGAAAATTGCAGCTGAGCTCAGAAAAGAGAAGTGTTTCACACTCTGCATCCAAAGAGGTTGATCTGCTGCAGGGAAAAAACAAGGTGTGCATTATTTCCATAAAGCTCCCTATAATCAGTCAATTCCAACTGGCTCAATTATACAATGTCCTTCTATTCTTTTTCCTGTAAAGCGAATTTTAATTCTGTTACTTACCAACCTCAGTATCAAGGACTAAAGTCCATCCAAAATACAGACATACTGGTTAATCAAAGGTCACTTAAGGTCATTTTAAAGTCCTTAGGGAAAAGACTTACTTACTTCCTTGCATTTAGGCATAAATACCTAAGTGCAATTATTTGATTTTTATACTGATCAGCTCTTCTGGAATGGACAACAAGTGTGCTAAGCACAATGATCATGTAATTGAAGGTCAGTGTAAACGGGTTGAGTTCTTTGAGGATTAATTCATTTTAGTAGAGCTGAAACATCTATTTCTTCGGCTCAGGTTGCATATCCATGCTAGTACTACAGTTAAAAAAAAAAAAAAAAAAAATTTCTGCCCCTGGTTGCTATCGTGGCTGTGCCACACTGTCAACTTGGTTGGACTTGATGTTTACCACTGCTGGTCTCTCCGTCCAAGTTCCTACTTTCCTATCCTAGGAGACAACAGGCTTGTAATATTCCCATACAACCCAAAGATACAAATACTGTAGACTGTGGAAGATCTCTGCCTTCACTCAAATATCTTCCTCTGATTTATTAGTTGATCAAATAAAACTTAAGTTAAAAAAAAAACATACTTGACATTCACTATATGCAACTACGCATGCAACTTCTTAGTTATCTTACAGAGGGAAGTAAGCTCAACCAGAAGACATACAAAAGGCCAAAGGGAAAATGTAGCTTAAATTGCATGTATGCAAGTTGTAATGGCTTATTTTCACTATGAGCTCAGCAGAAAAATTACCAGAGGCACATTTAAAATTCAGCGGAATAGAGAGTATTTAATATGCCACTTGCATTTTGACAGCTTAGAAATGTCTACACTGGGTTTGCTGTATCGTCTGCTTATAAGCACGGACCAGCCACCGAGCCTTTGTTTATCTATTTCTTAAAGGAAGCAGAACCATTTTCTTGACATTTTCAAAGCTGTGTTGGTGTTTGCTTGACACAATAAACTGGAGAGTAAGGAAGCATTGCCCCCAGGAGGAGCTGCTTTTGCCTGTAGGAGCTTTAGCACTGTGGCTGTGGCAGTCTTCTTATCAAGCATGATGGGCCAGCTGAAAGCCAATATAAAAATAGCCATTCCCTCTCCTCCCTAGGCCTCTGCCAGTGAGATGCTTGAGACGTGGGGGAATTCTACCACCCTGCCCTACCCACCATTTGCTTCTCTGGACTTGTTTGATGAGACCTCATTGCCCTGCTATTCAAGTTTACAAAACCTGTCACTTCCGAAGAAAGCCTCCCTTTTGCTTACCTTTTCAAGGACTTAAAACCCCAAACGACATGAGTGCTCCGGAAGCACTGAATAGCTTTCTGCTGACCAGTTCTGATTTGAAGTCATAGTGATTAATAATAATATCCTGATAATGCAACAGGAAAAAGACATGATCTGCTCAGCAATTACAGAGATATTAACTTCATTTTAAGTGTGTGTTTGTTTGAGATGGAGTTTCGCTCTTGTTGCCCAGGCTGGAGAGCAATGGCACCATCTCAGCCCACTGCAACCTCCACCTTCTAGGTTCAAATGATTCTCCTGCCTCAATCTCCTGAATAGCTGGGATTACAGGTATGTGCCACCACACTCAGCTAATTTCGAACTTTTTGTAGAGACGGGGTTTCACTATGTTGGTCAAGCTGGTCTGGAACTCCTTACCTCTGGTGATCCACCCACCTCGGCCTCCCCAAGTGCTGAGATTACAGGCGTGAGCCACGGCATCCGGCCCATTTTTTTTATTGCTGGATGGGCATTAGGGGTTTCCTGTGAAAGCATCTTCTTCACAGGAGTGTCCTGGCTTCATCAGCAGGAAGTGTATGGGGTGCGGCTCTGCCATAAAGGAATTTAACCAGCAAATTAAAGGTCTTAGCATCCTTCTTGGTGACATGAGTCTTTCATAAGGTAACTCATCTAAAACCATGCAGGTATGGGAGGGTGCACCCCGCTCGCGGTGGAGTTCCAGGCTTGCTCTGGAAACTCAGCAGTGCGTGCTCACATCTCTGCTGGGTAGGTAAAGGAATTTACCTTGTTTGAATTACTTCCTTTCAGGAATGTTCCACCTTTCTCTTTCGGACTTCTCAAAATGAGGCTGCTCTGGGCTAGTAGTGTTGTGTGTGCTCTCCTTTAGGACGCTTTCTGGGTAAGTAATTGAATGCAAATACCTGCATTCTCGTGGCTGCACATATGCAAGAAACAACTGAGAGCAAACTTTGTCCAAACAGCCAGTAGATCAGCCCCAGGTAAAGGGGCAGATCCGAGCCAGCGCACACAGAATTAATACTCCTGTTTACTAGATGAAAATGCTTACAGCCTTACTCCTTTTCCCCTGATCCCTGAAAAAAGGCATTTAAAGAGAAACGCACATTTGGGACTCAACCTTTATGATGCCATTAATAATCAAGAAGAAAAAGGAAATCACCAGTGAATTTTCGATACCCCCAACGCTTTATTGAAGAATACAGCACCATCAGCTGAAGCTGATACTCGGGTACCCACAGTAACGGGTTTCAGTGACCTCAACTGCGACCGCCTCCAGCCTCACGACTCCGCAAACAGGTCACGAATTATGCCCCACGCATCAAAAACTCTGCGCCTGCCTTCGCCACAGCGGGTGCCGCCACCTGGGCGCGCGCAGCGCAGCTGCCCACGGCAGTGGCCGGGCGCCCTCCCGCCAGAGCGCTCCTCCTCGGGAAAGCCCTGCTGCGCGCAAGCGCCTCCGGTCGGCCCTGGAGCGCGCTGCCGAGCCCCGGGGCCCAGCGCCGACGCCCCCGGGGGAGGCCCGACCTTGGTCACCCGGGCTTTGCTAGGCAAGGGGAACGCGACCCCGCCCCAATAGCCAGAGCGCACAAACGGCGACTCCGGCGCTGGCGTCACCGGCCCCCTTCCTGCCTGCAGCCCCTTCCCAGGCCGCTACAGGAACTCGCACTTGACCCCGCAAGCGCGGAGGAGACATGGCCCTTGGTCCCTGTGGGGTTAATGAAGGAGTTCCACGGACCCACCGCCGGGTGGGCCAGACAATAGCGCAGTGATAGCTGCGTCCGAGCGTCCTGGACCCCCATCGCGCGCACACACTTGGCGCACAGCACCGCTCCAGCTCCATGCACGCCAGGGGCCTGGGACCCTGGGCTCCACTTCTCGGCTTCTGCAGCCAGGTTCTGGGGCCTGCAGCGCCCAAGAGGAGCTCTCTTCCACGGGACTGCCCCGCAGGGCCCGAGGCACCCAGGACTTTGCACCCCCTGCCCTGTTCACCCCAGAAACAGCCAGAGCAGCCCCCGCCCACTACCTGCCCCTCCACACCCTCCCTCTCGCCTCCGCCTCAGCCTCATCCTAGCGCTGCAGCCCACCCGCGTGGGGGCGGAATCCGCCCGACACACACGTGTGCGGATTATTAAGCAGCCGAGCTAGGGCCGCCGCCGTCTCCACGCAGCAACCTCTGTTAATTGCGGGGGAAGGGAGCCCGGAGCGCGCGGAACTCGGGGGAACCGAGAGTGAGCTCAGAGGCTGAGTTGCCTGCTTGAAAAGAAGGAAGCCCCGGGCCCAGATAGGCTTGGAGTGCAGGGGAAAGGGCGGGAAGTTTTGCGGAGTTGCATGGCAGGTGTTTCCTCTCTACGCAGGGGCTTGACTGGAAAAAGCCAGGTCCTGTCCCTTGGGCTCCTGCCCTCTCCCCGCTGCGACACACACGCCCCTGCACACCTCACAGGGCACAACCCTCTTTGCCCTAGACTTTAGCTGCCTCGCCTTCCAATTCCCAGCCAGTCCAGTGCTGACCAGAGGCCGCTGCCAGCCGGGCCCTGCTCAGTCGGCGGTGCCTCCGCAGCCAGCAATGTCAGCGGCAGTGGCCAAGGCATCCGGACCGAGCCGGGCGGGTGGGCAGAGGGTCGGCGTCTGCAGGAAGGTCCCCAATCCCAAGCGACCACAAGCTTGGGTGACTAAGACCCATCATTTGCGCTCCCCGGGATCTCGGGGCGCATTCCCGCAGACACCCCCTTGTGAGGGTGGATGAGGGTGAGGAGGAGTTGCTGCTGAGCGGTCAGCTCTCACCGAGCCCTGGACGCCCCGTGGAGACGAGCGCAGGGAGGGGAAGCCCAGCAGGCACGTCTCTCCCCCGCTCTCCAGGCAGATCTGGAGTTTCCTAATGAACCAGATACAGTCCTCCTTCGCCCTGCCAATCACTCTTCCATCTGGACCACTGGAGGAAAAGGAAATGGGTGGAAAAGAAGATGGAAGAATCTAGAGAGGAAGGGGAAATTTTATGTAGGGAAAAAAGCAAGTGACCATTAAAAAAAAATCCTAAGATTGGACTCCATCCTTTAAAAATGAAACGAAAGGAAACCCCTGTGTAGATACACATATTCCCGGGAATATCTGTCGAAGTGCTGACTATAGAGAAAGCATCTAAGGAGGCTAAAAATGAGGACAGGGGCAGGTATTTCCAATGTGAACATCAGTCAGTCTTCTCTTTCTCTCTCTCTGTTTCTGTCTCTCTCCCTCTCTCTCGCCCTCTCTCAAAAGAGAGCTTATTTTCTTTCCCGGAGAATAGACAAGTGCACAAGCTATTGCCAGCCTTGAGGTCGCAGCCTGTAGGCTACTTAGGATAAAACATTCCCCAACTCATTCAGGGAGAAAACCAAGTTCACAGAACCCCAAGCCCCAGAAAGCACCCAGAGAAACTCCTTCCCCTGACCAGGGTGGAAAGAGGATACCCCTGCGCCCACAGTGAATGCATCTGACTTGGAAGCTGGTCCAGAACTCCGAGCCTGTTTCACGCACCTTGCCAACACCTTACAACTTGCAAGGAGCGAAGTCCGGGGGAGAGGAAAGCGGGGGCCACCTTCCAGAGGCAGCTACTCCTCGCTGGCTGGGGACGTTGGAGAGGGAAGGAGGAGACGAGGAATGGGGTGTATGGGTGCGAGGAGGCCGGGCCAGCGGAGAGCTTTGCCTGTTGGTATCAAAACCCCCGTAGAGAGCCCGAACTTTCCAGGCCGGCTTCACCCGGGCCGCTTTTCCAGGCGCGTCGGGTCCGGGGAGAAAGTCCTGGGAACTGCCCCTTAGCCACCCCGACCCGTGGAGTCCACGTCTCGGAGGAGGCAACACCGCCCCGCCGGAGCACAGTTCCAGCCCAACTCGTCTTGGGTTCCTTTCTCCCTGACACCCTGTACCGCCGAGAAAAAGAGATACCTCCTTTGAGCCCAGGAGAGGGGGAAGGAATGGCGGGGTGGGGCGGGGGCCCAGGAGGGCTGGGGAGAGCGCGATGGAAGCTCCCTCCCGAGCATCGCGTTCCCCGAGCGTCGGCGATGGAGCAGCGCCGGGCAGAGGCGGCCACTCCGTACCCTGCGGTCCTCAAAACGCACACTCGCGTCCGCACACGGGGCCTCCGAGGACTCGACCGCCTCCCCGGCCAGGAGCAAGCCGTCTTACCCTTCGCTGCAGTGAGGAGCCTCGCGCACAGCACCAGCAGCCCGAGAAGCAGGAGCAGCGACTGGAATCTCCTCCACGCAGTCATGTCTGCAGATACTCCACACGCACGCGACACCGATGGTTCCTCCGAGGAAGGCAGGGCTATGAGCGGAGCCAAATAATCACCCGAGGGCAAGGCAAGCCGGAGAGAGAGCCCGGTCCCGAGACCCGCCGCGCATCCGACGCCTCCTGCAGGTCTAGGCGCCCGGCTCGCTTCCCTCTCATAGCATCGGGTCCCGAGCCACTGCAGGGCTGAGCTGCTCCGAGCGCGGAGACCCGGGCTGGCGGGGCCGGGGCCGGGGACGAGCGCCGGCCGAGCCGGGCAGGAAGGCACCAAGGCGGCGAGGCTGCGGGAGGGGGCGAGGCGGGGAGAGGAGCGCGCGCAGCCAGGAGAGACCTGGAGAGGAGGCAGCTGGAGAGAGAGCCAGCGAGTGGGAGATGCGGGGAGGGGGGCGCGGGGGGAGGAGAGAGCCAGTCTAGAGAGAAAAGGCGGAGAGCGCAGAAGACGGGCTGCTAGTGGCACAAGGAGCCGCTGCCGTGGAGGCTGGACTCAACCATCCCTACCCACAGAGAGGGGACCGAGGCTGGGCACGGCGCAGTCCCAGACAGAGCCCAGCCTCGGGGCTTCGGGCTGCCAGCACCGTGCTGCGCTGCATTCGGCCTCAGCGCAGCAGCGCGCAGGCTGGAGAAGGAAGACTTGTTGGGCGCTCGGGTGGGGGAAGCCCACGCCGCACACCGGGGAGGAGCAATGCAATCCGGCAACTCCAGCAAACTGGAGGGTTTCTGCAGGGGCAGAGGCCGGCCTCCATTCTTTGATCTCCCTTCCTTGCTGACCAGAGAGCAGCCCCCTGCCTAACTTAGATCAGAAATGCAGGTGGAAAGGGCACAAGCTTCAACTCCAAGGGAGGAATACACACACACACACACACACATGCACATATATGTATGTATATATTCCTATTCCTATGTATATATATAAGATGGACTATTTGCAAGGAGTTACACATATTTACAAATTTCCTGACTTCGGATTGTGTTAGCCTTAGCCATGCCCAAACTTCAGCTTCAGATAAAATGTGACATGAGGAAGTCTCTAGAATTAATATTATGGTCTGGTTATGAGAGCCGGCATGTTGGCACAGCTTCTGATGAAACTATATATAAAATTCTGTGGGTTGGGAAGGGGCCTTAAAAGAGAAAAGACAGGTTCTCCCTGATTCTGCAAAAGGAGGAAGCCCGCAGAGAGAACAGTGCTCTAGAATAGCAGTACTTGATACAGTAAACTGGATTTCACCCAGCTCCTCAAATAGAGGAGGCATTCCTGCAGTTCCTGGGGAACCTGTAAGGCGAGACAGGAAGGTGGTGGTCAGTTAATAGAAACACCATCAGTGAGTGCCGGTTTCCATAGAAGGACATTTAAAGGATTCAACATCCTTGACCAAAAAGGTTTAGCGCTTTTAGAGGACAGAACATGGAAATCCCATGCCCCAGTAAGAGAGAACCAGCCTCCAGGCCTGGAACCATTAGAGTACAGCAACCATCTACCTGCGGTATCCCCACAGCACCAGATGCCTGTGGTGGGAGGGAGAGCCCACCGCCTCATTCCACCTGCACTTCCTCTCAGTCTTTCAGATTAAATGGGTTGACAGTTTGATAATGGTTTATATGCCTCCTTTAATTTTCTTAGATTGCCCCTGCCCCTGTGATCCAGGATACTCCAGAAAGGCATAGTAGATCCAGGAAGGACTGAAACCTTGGCATGGAAACACCAAAGCCTGACTTTCTTAGTCTCCCTGCAGCCTCAGGTGCAGGTGGCCACAGCGGGGGCCACCTCCACAACCCTTTTCTCCTCGCAGAGATACGCGCTTTAAATATGGGGTGGGGGGAATGCATGCTCTTGGAGTTTCAGTCCTGCACAGGACTTGAATTTTCCTCAGTGCAGAGTCCCGTCTTGCCTCGTTTATCCCTGGAGGGACACTCAGAAGACAGAACGCCTCAGCCACAGGGGAATTCCCACAGAACCCCTGAGTTCTATTCTTTAGGCTGAACTGGGCTTGTGGGGCAGACTGTCGCCCCCTCTGGGAGTTTAAATCAGACCCCAGATAGTATCTGTGAGTCAGCAAGTGAACAAAAACGCTTTCCAAGACCCATTAAGTGCTCCAATAGTTCATTTGAAGCGCCTCATCAGGAAAAACGGATCTCTTTTCAGGAGCTGAAGAGCTGACTTCTCCTTGAGAAACGCTGCCCTGTCTCTATGCTGCCATTCCTAATGACTCGTGTCACCAAGAAGGATTTCTGCCATTAAAAAACGTTTCCAACATCTAACCATCCTAGGCTAGCGCTCATAGATGATTTTCACTTGATTAGGATCCCAATCAGCAACAGTGAGTGTCACCTGAGAGATGGAACGCCTTTCCACATAATTGTGACAGGCTCCAGGCTGAAATTCCCTTTTCCTGTGTTCTGTTGAAAAACGTCCCATGCCACCTCCTTTCCTCAGAGATCAAAGAATCTATTTGATACAAAGCCTTGAGAAATAATGGTCCAGATAACCAATAACCACTCTTTTTTTTTTTTTTTTTTTTTTTTTTGCTGTTATTTATATGGGGTATTTTCTTTGGCTCGAACATATATTAGAGAGTTACAATGATTCGTACCAAATTGTTTCTTGATCATAAATATGAGAAGAGTAGGAAACGGCTGTCAAATAAAATAAGCTGGTTTTGTGATATGGTTGTATTTGTGTGTTAATACAGTGAATTTTTCCCCCAAGATCTCAAGGTTGGGTTAATTTGGAAGGAAAACATGGGGCACTGCTGCCATCTAGCGTCCACTATTTCTTGTTCGGCGTTTGCAGAGAGATCAGTGGTCCCTGTGTTTCACTTCTCTTACCTCCTGTGGTTCCCTGCCTGCGTTTTGAATCTCCTCCAGAACACTCTTACGCCCTCCTTGCAGTCAGGCTGCAGCTCGAGCCTATTATTAGGCAACTGCAAGCCCCCCCTGACTGACACACATCCACACTTTGATTTTTAAATGATTGTGAAAGCCTTAATCCATATCAGAAGTCCAGTACGTGTTACTTAGAGCAGTATTAACCAAATGGGGTTAGAGTGAGTGAGGGACCCAGGACGTCACACCAGGAAGTTCTGTGGCCACTTCTCTGCCGGGGTCTGTGCTGCCTGGAGCATCATACCTCCGTACTTGTATACTGACTCCATTCTCCATCCTGGGCATCGCACTCTCCACAGTCTCAGGACCTGGCTACGCAACACTAGAAATACCCTTGGCGCTCAGGACCAACCAGAGAGTTGAGCAGTGTGATGATTAAAGGCAAAGAGGTGCTGATGTCCTGGAAGGGATAATGACCTCCCTAAATTCAGGTAGCCACTAGTTTAAGACAAGGTTGGAGAAATGACAACGTAAACATCTGAGAAGTGCAGTCGCTGAAGCGGGAGAGTATATTTTAAAAGGAATTGTCTGACGAGGGGACAGAAAATATGAACATGGTACTTGAGATAAAATTAGAAAATTTTAAAACATGCACAAATGAGAATGCTAATTAGCTAGAAAAGCTGTACATGTGCGAAAATCTTAGAAAATATGGTGTGTTGTCATGATGGCTAAATGTGACATTATTTGGTTTGTTTAATGTCACATATGAAAAAAAAACTGATGGCAACCAAAGAATTGGGGAAAAGTATTTCCTTGACGGGGGGGTCAGTATTAGAGCCACGTGACTCATGTCTCCAGCAGTGCAATGCCTACCATGGGTGAGCAGAAGTGTGAGAGAGCTTAAGGAATAAAAGCAGAAGTCAAAACAGTCACATTTGGTTTACAAGGCATTTTATACGTAACTTCATTGAAACCATGCTTGTCTTTATCACTCCCACTTCCAACGGTAAGGACATAGTGGTTTCGAGAAACCAGGGGACTTGAAAAGGGGTCACATCGGACTGAGGGCCAGAATGTGCGTGACACTCAAACTTTTTGCTGCATCAATATTTAAAAACCAAGCCCTCCCACCCGTTGCTGACTGAAGAACATACCTGGACTCCAAGGTTCCAACACACATGGCGCTACGCCCCCAGGGTGGCATGATAAAAGAACAGAGAGACACCTCTACAGAAGACTCCACTCAACAGCAGCAGAATGCACACTCCTTTCAAGTACACATGGAGCGTTCTCCAAGACAGACCATTTCCTAAGCCATTACACAAACAAACAAACAAGAAACTATGAACGTTTGCAACTCTTTATTTAGGTAAATTGAGATTTACTTAACTATCCTCATTGACTGGATTTATAAGTAGATGTTAATCATCTTCCCATTTTTATAAAATAAATTAACAGCTTTCACATGTATACTATACACACACATGGATATATAAATGACATTAAAATGCAGCAAACTAACATGATAAATTGAGCTGTCAAGGGACAGCCCACACTAGGAATGATCCACTGGGAGGAATGACAACACTGCAGATTCTCTCCTTTCACAATTACGTAGCCAAATGGAGGGTCACTGCAGGCGTCAGCATGTATCACGATGACCTGGAAGGCTTGTGAAAATATAGATTCCTGGCCGGGCACGGTGGCTCATGTCTGTAGTCCCAACACTTTGGGAGGCTGAGATGGGTGGATCATGAGGTCAGGAGATCGAGACCATCCTGGCTAACACGGTGAAACCCCGTCTCTACTAAAAATACAAAAAATTAACCGGGTGTGGTGGCGGCGCCTGTAGTCCCAGCTACTCAGGAGGCTGAGGCAGGAGAATGGTGTGAACCCGGGAGGCGGAGCTTGCAGTGAGCCGAGTTCGTGCCACTGCACTCCAGCCCGGGGGACAGAGCAAGACTCTGTCTCAAAAAAAAAAAAAAAAAAAAAAAAAAAAAAAGAAAAAGAAAAAGAGAAAGAAAAGAAAATGCAGATTCCTGACCAGAACCCCAGAGGATCTGCTGCAGCATAAGCTTTGGAATGCAACTTAAGAATGTACATTTCTTTTTTAATTTTTAATTTGTATTTTTTGTAGAGACTAGGCCTCACTATGTTACCTAGGCTGGTTTAGAACTCCTGGGCTCAAGATGATCCTCTGGCCTCAGCCTCAGAAAGTGCTGGGATTACAGGCATGCGCAACCACGCCTAGCTAAGAATATACATATCTAACAAGTTTCAAATGGACCCTGATGCATCCAGGATTCCACTGTGAGAACCACTGGTATGGAGGTTGACTTTGGAGCCAACAGGACTTGCTTTGAATCCCATATCTGCCATTTCCTAGACTAGAGACCTTAAAAAAAAAAAAAAAAAGAAGAAGAAGAAGAAGAAACTTAATTTAGATGTAAGTTTCTGGTCTCAAATGTAGATAATGAGAAGATCTACCTCATAGACTTGTTGGAAAAACCAAACAATATAGACATAATGCCTGATATATAGTAAACCCTCAAAAATATGATTTTCCTTTCTTTATTCCGTGAGTCTCTGAAACGGAGAGAACAAGAGAAGAAACCCAGATGGAGAATGGCATTTCCATCTGTTCGGATCCATATTTTAGGAGTTGCAAACTGGATGTTGGGAGGGAAAAGAAACACATTCCGTCAACGTCTCCCAGATTGTCTCAAGGTGAATCCAGCAGGATTCCATGTGGGAAAGCCGTGGGTTTTACTGACTACGACTTTTAAAATCAGCCTGAAAGGCTTCCTCACACCTGGCTGTTTCCCAAGGCCTGTGGAACACGAGAGAGCTGGAAAAGCTCGTCGGGAACTAGGTGAAGTGACATTCTGAATGTTCATCAGTGATGCTCTCCTCTTGCGGGAAAGAACACCTGGGGCAGAGATGCTCTGAATAACTATCAGCGTGGTCTGACACTGCCCGTCAGTAGATCTGGGAGGGAACAACAGACTCCCCATTGCTCCTCCAGTGCTAAATATTGTCTTAAAAACACAAATAAGGCCGGGCACGGTGGTTCACGCCTGTACTCCCAGCACTTTGGGAGGCTGAGGCGGGCAGATCACAAGGTCAGGAGTTCGAGACCAGCCTGGCCAACATGGTGAAACCCTGTTTCTACTAAAGATACAAAAACACAAAAAGAAAAAAAGAAAAGAAAAGAAAATTAGCTGGGCATGGTGGCGCGCACCTGTAATCCCAGCTACTCAGGAGGCTGAGGCAGGAGAATTGCTTGAACCCAGAAGGTGGAGGTTGTGGTGAGTCAAGATAGAACCACTGCACTCCATCCCAGGTGACAGAGTAAGACTCCGCGTCAAACAAACAAAACAAAAACACAAATAACTGCTTATCTGGCCCTAGTAGCTGCAGGAATACTGGGGATGAGGGACTTTTTCTGGGAACTTGCACTAGTAACCATTAACCAATGGGACTGGATTTCAGAAAGACTAGACTCCGTACTATTCTCTAACTTTCAGAAAAACTACATCACTTCTGTGACTTAGATTTCTTATCCGGAAAACAAGGGTTTGGGCTAATGCTCATCCTACGTCTAAAATTCTGATTCTCACCTTCCTTATTTTCCTCTACTTTACCATTTTCCTCTTCTTGTTACAAAATACCATATACGGTCATGCTTCTGTACAAGTTTGGTGAACTCTCCACAGGAAAAACATTGCAAAATTAAAATATAAACATTTAGCTGGCCAGAATAGCAATGAAACAATCACAATAATACACACACACACACACGTGCACACACACACACACGTGCACACACCATCTCGGCAGCAACTTTGGAATACGAATCATTGCATTTGTCTTTATCTGTAAAGTCGAACAATTCCAATGTTTTATATCTTCTTTATAAAAAAAAAAAAAAAAAAAAAAAACAGTGAAGTGTTCAGTGATCACCAAACTAAAACTCCTCATTCTACCTACAAATGTCTTAAATTCAGATGTGAGGCGGAGACGGTAACACCTTCCATTGTGCTACATCAAATTCATCTTGCCAGTGATGCCGTGTTCCCACTTGATAAGTCCCTTATTTTGAGAAAACATCAAGCTGAAGTGTTTTCCTTCTCTGAATTTTAACACACATAAAACACAGCCATGCTTCGAACTTGAACACTGGCATTCTGTTACTGATGGCTTTTCACGCAGTCCCCGACATTGTGGGCACCACAGACACTGCATCTGAACACACTGACTCTTGCTTCTGCAGGTTTCGTGCACTCGAAAGAGGGTTGTACGGCAGGTGGAGAAGGTGAATAGAAGTGGGATGTACTGACTCTTCCTCCTTGCCTTCTCCTTTTCAAAGACTTTTGTGACTTGTAACTCAGCAGAGGAATTCTCAGGGCACTGTGAATGAAGGGCCTGGGGCTTGGAGAAACAAAATAGGCAGAGGCCTTCTCATGAGTACAAGACTCCCTGGGAGTCTTTCCTCCATTTTTCCCTCCACTCACGAGTTATTTTCCACATTCCTCGCTCACTTCTCTCCTAACTGACCTTAAAATTAGGTAAATCGTGTGACTGCTGATATGGTATAGGTTTCAAGTTTCCAAATCCCTTTAAATATCAGTATGTGTGAAGTTTTACCAGTCAAGCCTTGCCTTCTGAGCCTTGGAGGCTCTGCAGAGGAACAGCTCCTTACTCATTGAAGATGCTTGTACGGGTTTGGCTTGTGATATTCAACTCCTGTAATCTAATTTGACCTTTCATTGAGAAAGCAAGGGCTCTCAGGGACAGTACACTGGGCAAAGTGGTAGCGAGGGACAAAGCGATGTGCCCGAGAGAGTGTCTGAAGTCCAGGATTAGATTCATGTTGCAGGGCCTGTTTCTTCTGAGTATGCCTGCTTTCTCTAGTCAACATCCAGCATATGGAGAAATTCCTCATGTAGACAAAACGCAGATTCTCGCTAACCTGAGCCTGTGTCTTAGTTCCTGCAGGTCCTAGCTGAGTGTCTTTGTGCATTTACCCAAGTGCAACAATTCCTGGCCTCGCCCCTGAAAGGGTATCTATTTTCTAACTCACAGGATTGCTGTGAGAATTAATTGAAGCAATATATGGAAAATACTGAATTTGAACTTGAAAAGACATAAGAGGTTTTAGCTCCCTTCCTCTCCATTCTTTTTAGCTTTACCTCTGAGCGTGAAGGTTTTTTTTTTTTTTTTTTTTTTTGGCCCCTGAAGGATTGTCCTTTCTTTCTTATTGATTGAAATAAGATCCTTTAAAATTTTCCTGAAATTGTATATGCAAAATCTCTCCTATTGGAAAAGTTTCTTTAAAAAGCAAGTTATCATCCTTTGAGTTACTGCAACATAGTCAGTTATTGGGTTATCCCTTTTAAATATGGAGCAATGCTGCAGTGGGAGCTGAAGGAGTAGGTGACCGCTGCTGTGTGATCAACAGGAGCAGCAGCTTCAGAGCTCACACCAAACACCTGGAAAGTGTCAGGTTCTGCAACTAGGGCCATGATACAGAGGTGGGAGGCAAGGTTCTCGCACGACAGAAGAAAAGAGACTATGCACTAACAATAAACTTACGGCAGGTATGTGCTTATGCAGAAACTTAGTCTAGGAAAGATGAATTGCCATGTCCTAGCTCTCATAAGTAATTATCAGAAACGGGATGAGCACCGAAGTCTGAGGTCCAGGCTGGGCACATTCCATCCTGCTGCCTCCAGGGACGCCCCTGAAGACTCTCTGATATGCCAAGACCTAGGGTGAGCCTGAAGGAAAGATGAGCGTTCAGCACAGACTTCAAGGAGAAAGAGCATTCCGGGCGCAGAGGGAAAACATGTGCACACATTTGGAGGGGTGTCTGCCGAAAGAATTCTCAAAGAAATCTGCGTTTGGTAAGAAGACTGCTTAAGAAACCTTTTTCAAGTGTGGACCCAGGTTTCCTATATTTAAGTTTGTATTTACTGAACATGTACCAACTGATTGTAGGAAGGGTTACCCAAATTGTGCGTGTCAGAGGGGAGAGGTTGAAATGTAAAATGAGACACGGGAAGGGATGTGGGGGTAGCAGTGGCCTGTCGGTGACAAGATCCCAGCCACCCTGCAGTGTAGGCTGTGGCAACCTGTCTTAGCAGGGCCTACTCTTTTATTTATTTATTTTTTAACTTTCTTTTTTTTTATTTTTTATTATTATACTTTAAGTTCTAGGGTACATGTGTATAACATGCAGGTTTGTTACATATGTATACTTGTGCCATGTTGGCGTGCTGTACCCATCAACTCGTCAGCACCCATCAACTCGTCATTTACATCAGGTATAACTCCCAATGCAATCCCTCCCCACTCCCCCCTCCCCATAATGGGCCCTGGTGTGTGATGTTGCAGCGCCTACTCTTAATCATGATACACTGCATGCTTTTCCTAGCCTCCCAGCAAAATCTTTGTTGGTCAGATGTTGTCATGCTCTTATAAACTATGTGGGAAAAGATGACAACGAAGGACCACTCTTTCATCTCTCTGAATCCCTTAATTAATGAAAATTACTTTTGCTGCATGCTGCCTCATTTGTCAAATGGGACTAACTGCCCCCCATCCTTCACAGGCAGGCAGGGACCCTGTGTGCTTGCTGCAGACATTTTCCACCTGCGAATCTCTGCTCTGTGATGTAAGCTCGACTTTCCTTTAAACAGAGGATACTTATGTCATGCCGGTATGGAGAGGATTTTATTCAGAAGCCTCAGGAACTGCTAAAGTCGGGGAACGTCCTAGGGGTTTGCTCATTGTGGAGACAGCAGACTGTCTGAACTTTCAGAGGGCACAGAAGCAGGTTGGGCTGTGGAACTGGGAGCACCAGGCAGTGGGAGCCTGAGCAGAGCACTCCAGGACCTCTCATTCCTCATTGCTGCAAGGTTGTCAGTGCAGATACCAGACCAAAGGAAATGCTGAGTGTGGCTGAATTTCTGAGACAGGAAAATGATACTGAGATAGATCCTCATAACCAGGGTTGCTGTGTGCTGGAAATAGAGCAGTTATCCTGCTCCTCTCCAGGGAGCAAGCCCAGGAGGACTAAAGGACACTGCCTCGTACTACGGAAGTGCAGAGGGCTGAGCAGTGCCTCCAAGGCTGTGGAACATTTGAATGGGATCTTTGTATTGAAGAATGCAGTGCCCAGGCTCACCATGAGCTGTATCATCACACTCAGTGCGGGATGAGGATCTGTTCTTCTGGTGATTGCAGAAACATGGCAATCAGGGAATAGAAACAGACCTTTTGCTTAGGGGAGAGGTCCTTGAAAATCACCCCAAGTCAGTGAGGTTGTGGTGTATCAGCCTTGGTGAGGATTTGTGGTCAGCAACTGGACCTCCCAGGCAGTGCCAGGAATTGGCAGCATTTTCTGAGGTTACTACGACAATGAAGGCTGAGAATAAGTCAGCACTAACCTGGACATAGGGCCCAACCCACCATCAATGACACGCATCCCCTTAAAGAAACTGGAGGCTTCCTGGAAGCAGACAGGGATTTTGTGACAGACAGGTCAGGGCTGTGTGGCAGGATTCCTTGGAACCCGGCCTTTTCTAGGGGATTGTTAACATTTGGACCATAATGAAAGGATGCAGTCAACCTCCCAAAACCCCAGTGCTTGCGGGAAATGCAGTGCCAGACACAAAAAAGTACCAGAAAGAACAAATTTGGCTGTGCATAAGCTTGCTCTTGTGGAAACAAGCTTTAAAGGTAGTCAGAATGGTGAGACACCCAACATCACATACACCCAAATCTAACCATTCCATGTTATCCTAAAGCTGCAAGTGTTTTTCTATCTGCGCAGCACAGTCTTCATTTGGCAGGTCTGAACTGGAAATAATCATTGGAATTGGTGTCTTGTACTTCTGTCCTCACACCAACAGCAAACAGCAAGAAACAAAACTTCTTGTGTATCAAGCTACACTATAGTTTGGAAAATTGAGCAGAGCAAATTGCTACTAAAGTCATTTTTAAGGAAGCTTTACCTGGGAAACTCGGATTTTGTCACTGGACTGATTAATTTCCCTTCTCTCCTATTTTTGTGTTGTGTGTGTGTGTGTGTGTGTGTGTGTGTGTTTGTAAAGCTCATTCAGAAGATGAAAGAGAGGAGTTTGATGTTTACTGAATTGTGGAACCAAAAGTGTAGCCTGAAGTTTATTTGTGGGAACCACAAATGCCAGCAGAACTTGGGCCCCCAATATCACACCACTGACCATCAAACCTTAGAGGGGTGGAGGAGAAGAAAATGAATCCCCGCCTTCATTGGAAAAGTTTCCCCAGTTTAGCCAGGGGCTCTGATTAGAGCCAAGCCTACTAATTTGCTTCAAAATTTAAGAATCAGTTTTCAGGTGTGGCAAATGTGAGTGTGTAAGTATCTACAACTAGATAGCAGGACCTAATTCTTGTGGGTAGATTCAAGGGGAAAATATACATGTACACCATACACACATTCACACACGGGGACTCACACGTCCATGCATGCCACACGGGTGTGTCCATGTGTTCCCAAGATTGTGAGTTACAGATTCCTGACTGTTTCCTTCTTAGTAGGACAGGGTCTTTTAGAGAGCTTCTCAGACTTTCGGAGAATGTGCTTCTGAGGGTGCATCTTTTGTTGTTGTTGTTTTTTTGTGTTTTTGTGGGTTTTTTTTGTTTTTTTTTTTTTTCCCAGAAATTGAGGTCAGGGAAAGAGAGAAGGATCAGCCTGATGAAATATCCCAGCTCCATGTGCAAAGCAGCAGAGTGGGTGCACTATTTCATCTGAGCATGCAGCAGAGACTGGAGAAAGGAGAAAGAAGCTAAATCTGAGACTCATTGGCTTCAACCTGCTGTTGGGTGGATCTCGTGTCAAGGAGAAGTAGAGGAGAAGAAAATAAACCAGGAGGAAGCAGATTGGGGTTCAAGTCACTGGTCCACTGACAAGCTGTGAGAATTTGGGAAAGCTATTTAGTTTCACTTCATCTTAATTCCTTTGGCTTTTTAATGACTGTGCCAATAATACATGTTCGATTCACCACCCAGGTCATTTTGAGAGTATAATCAGTACTCTCTGGGAACACACTGTTAAAATGAAGAAGGTTTGTACAAGTGTTAGTTATTTGGACCAATTTTATTAACAAAGAGGCTTCCAAGTTGCTCTCATTCCTTTGTCATCGTAGACATTGAGATGTGAACTAATGTAGCCAATGTGACCATTACTGTGACAGCCAACAGACAGTGGATGTAAGCCTGTTTGTTAACAGCAAAATGCTATATACATTGTTATTTTTTTAATTAGACAAAAACCCACTTAGACAGGTTCCAAGAAAACAAATAGTACGATCCCTTCACTTTACAGGTGAGGAAACTGACACCAGAAGAGAAGAGTTGCTTTCCCACATTTACTCAGGAAACATTTTTTTGAGTTCTCATTGGGGGCTAGCTTTTTTGTCCAGCACTATCTAAACTAACAATTAACATTCACATGTCCCTCTACAACTAAACTTTGCATTTGTGCTCACGACCTCATCTGGTCTCTTGATAACCTTGATTGTGGAAATGATCATTTCTATCCAAAGAAATACGGCTTGATGAATGGGTGACCCGTGCACAGCCACAGGCCATGACACCACGTTGTTGTCCACTGAACTAGGGTGCTTCTCAAAGGCAGATCTGAAATCTGCCAGATTTCAAACAGCTACAGTGGTCTTGCAAAAATGTCTAAGTAATTCAAAGAAAAACTCTGGTAAGCATCATAATAAAATACCTTCCTCTAAAATATTAAAAATACTAATCATGTAAGAAAACCTTCCAGATGAGCCATGAAGTCAAAATTTTAAATATCATAGAAAGAGAGACTTTTAACCTGGTTCTATGCAAGTTTCCAGATGATTGAATGACTCTGTAAATTGCGTGCAAGTTTTTGCAGGTATGTGAGTTCATTTTTCTGAGGAGCTAATCCACAGCCCCTGAAATATTAAACCATCCTGATATAAAGTGTTGCTTAGTTTAGAAATAAAGCTGGTAATGAAGTTTGTCTCTTTTTCTTATGTTTCGCGTATGTTGGAAAACACGAAACAACCAGGACTTTTGCAAATAATGCACGCCTCTGTTAGTAAGGGAACGGTCTAAGAAAGCATCAAAGAGAATTACTGTTTTTCTCTCGTTCCCTTATAGTTTGTTGATTTAATCCCTCTTGCCTGCCAGGACAAGAATTTCCTTCATCACAATTCTAGAGCTTTGTACAGTCTCACTTTAAACGTCATAGTGACTGAGTTTCCATCACTTTTATTAGGAAACGTTTCTCCACCCGGAATATCATGCTGGGAAAGTATAGTTCTGAGAATCTGAGACAAGCTTTCCTCAGTTTCACCGAGGGCACACAGTCTGGGTTACCCCAACATACACCATTTAGCCCCTGACAGCCCTTCTAGTGGGTGCGTGTGCCTCGCCAGGGAGGTGTGTGTGTGCATGGGTGCAGGAGGATGTTATCCCATGGCTGACACAAAGAAAGGGCCCCATCACAAGTGCACAATGTCCTTTGAAAAACATGAGCCTCAATTTGGAAAAGACTAGGATGAGCAGTGGCATATTTACCCTGAAAGCCGCATAAGGCAGTGGTCCCCAGCCTTTTCCGCACCAGGGACCGGTTTATGGAAGAAAATTTTTCCACAGACTAGAGAGAGGGCGGTGTGGGGATGATTCCAGTGCATTACATTTATTGTGCACTTTATTTCTGTTATATGAAATAATTACACAACTCACCGTCGTGTGGACTCAGTGGGCGCCTGAGCTTGTTTTCCTGCAATTAAATGGCCCTATCTGAGGGCGATGGGAGACAGTGACGGATCATCAGGCATTCGATTCTCATAAGGAGTGTGCAGCCTAGATCCTTCACAGGCACAGTTCACAATAGGGTTCACACTCCTATGAGAGTCTAATGCTGCCCCTGATCTTACAGGAGGCGGAGCTCAGGCAGTAATGGAAGTGATGAGGAGCAGACATAAATACTGATGAAGCTTTTCTCACCTGCCTGCTGTCCACCTCCTGCTCTGCAGCCATTTTCTAACAGAAACTGGTCCATAGCCCTGAGGTTGGGGACCCCTGCCATAAAGCATAGCGTCCATCAGTGCTTGTTCATGTAAATCTCCTACTCTTTGCAATGCATAATGGCCTATTTTTTATTTTTTATTTTTTTCAAGATGGAGTTTCACTCTTGTTGCCTAGGCTGGAGTGCAATGACGCAATCTCAGCTCACTGCAACCTCTGCCTCTTGGGTTCAAGCAATTCTTGTGCCTGAGCCTCTCAAGTAACTGGGATTACAGGCAAGTGCCACCACACCCAGCTAATTTTTGTATTTTTAGTAGAGACAGTTTTTCCCCATGTTGGCCGGACTGGTCTCAAACTCATGACCTCAGGTAATCCACCTGCCTTGGCCTCCCAAAGTGCTGGGATTACAGGCATGAGCCACCACACCCGGCCCATAATGGGCTTTGATGTCCACCCCACGCTCACTGGCTCTGTTGCACTGGTTGGAATCCTTTCCTCATGTGTTCTGTTATTTTGTGATTAAGTTGTGTTTTCTAATCCCTTTGCCATCTTCCATTTCTACCATTAGAACAGAGCCTTTCCTCGGGGCCGACCAAAGGGACAAGGAGAAAGTGAAGTGAAGCAACACGTAAAGAGCAGGGCTTTGGAGCGAGGTTGCTGAACTTCGCCTGGTCCCGAGCTACCGGAAACAGGAAGCTGAGAAACACATCGCACCCTTTTGTGCTTCAGGAAACGGCTACTGCAAAGAACCAACACTCCCTCTAACTTAGACAAGACGCAGGAGGCCCTTCAGAAGGACATTCTACCGTATTTACCCATTGTTCAGCTCCATCTGCTGTTCCTTCTTTCCAGGACTTTTGCGAATTTGGGAAAGCCATTTAGTCTCACTAATTTCTAAGGTTTCTTTCTGTGTGAAGGACTTCCTTCAGTCAATCAATACCAGTAGGTCTATTAGAGATAAATCTTTTTCGTTTTCCCTTACATGAAAATGTTTGTATTCCCCTCTTATTTCCTCCTTTATTTTTACTCTACTTAGTTTCTGTCACCAGGCATTGCGTTTGCAATAGACAGTCATTTTCTTTCAACACTGGAAGAGCGTCATGCTACCCCCCTTTTACCTTCCCTGGTTTCAGATGAGAAACCTGCTGTCACTCACATCATTGTTTCCCCAGCATGTTTCCTCTTGCTGCCTTCAAGACTTTCTCCATGTCTTTACTTTTCAAAAGTTTAATTATGTTGTGTCTTCTTGCATTCTTTGAAGTGGGGTAGTTTTTCCTATTTGAAGTCCCCTCAGTTCGGCCGGGCTCGGTGGCTCACGCCTGTAATCCCAACATTTTGGAAGGCCAAGGCAGGCAGATCACCTGAGGTCAGGAGTTTGAGACTAGACTGGCCAACATGGTGAAACTCCATCTCTACTAAAAATACAAAAATTAGCCATGTGTGGTGGCATGGTAGCGCCTGCCTATAGTCCCAGCTACTTGGGGTCTGAGGCAGGAGAATCACTCACTTGAACCCGGGAGGCAGAGGTTGCAGCAGGCCAAGATCATGCCACTGCAGTCCATCCTGGGTGACAGAGTGAGACTCCACCTCAAAAAATAAATAAATAAAAATAAATAAATAAATAAATAATAAAAATAAATAAATCCTCAGTTTCTAAGATCTGTAGGCTTTTACCTTTTGCCAAATTTGGAGAGTTTTTACCCATTAATTCTTCAAAGACCTCTCATCCCTGCTCTCTTTCCTCTCCCTCAGGAACTTTGAAGAAACAAATGTTAAATTTTTGGTAGTTATCCCACAGGCCCCTGAGGCTCTGCTTGTCCATTTATTTATCTATTTTTTTTTTTCAGTCTAATTTCTTCTGTTGTTCAGATTTGGTGAACTACACTGTCATCAAGTTCACTGAGTTCATCCTCTGTCATCTCTTCTCTACTCTCAAAGGTATCCATCAAGCTTTTTATTTACGCTTTTTCACATCTATATTTCTATTTGATTACTTTAAAACTTCAATGTCTGCTGAGATTTTTCTACTTTTTCTCATTCAAGAGTTGAAAATCAGTAGTCAGATTAGAAAGAGCAGTAATTAATACAGAGTTTCAAAGAGACTGAAAACCGTTTGACCCGGCATTCCCATTACTGACTATATACTCAAAGAAATATAAATTATTCTATTACAAAGATACATGCACATGTATTTCATTGCAGCACTATTCACAATAGCAAAGGCATGGAATCACCCCAAATGCCCATCAACAATAGACTGGATAAAGAAAATGTGGTATATATACACCATGGAATACTATGCAGCCATAAAAAGGAACAAGATCACGTCCTTTGCAGGAACATGGATGGAGCTGGAATACCTTATCCTCAGCAAGCTAACACAGGAACAGGAAACCAAACACCACATGTTCTCACTTACAAATGGGAGCTGAACAACGAGAACACATGGACACAGGGAGGGGAACAACACACACTGGGGCCTGTCGGGGATGAGGTGGGGGGAGAGAGAGCATTAGGAAAAATAGCTAATGCATGCTGGGCTTAATACCTAGGTGATGGGTTGATAGGTGCAGCAAATCAGCATGGCACACGTTTACCTATGTAACAAACCTACACATCCTGCACATGTACCCCGGAACTTAGAATAAAAACTAAAATTAATTAAAAAGAACAAAGAGACTGAAAAAAAAAGCATCAAAGGAAACAGAGGGATAAAGGGCAAGTGAGGAGGATGTTCCAGAGAAAAGCAAAATTTAGCAGAGATGGCAGAAAGAGAAGAAAAAATCAATCAATCAACAGACTAGACTGAAATGCCAGGAATTCCTCCTCATGTGTGTTTTCATAAAAATTTTTAAATGATAACTTCTGTTTTCTAGAAACAAACTCTTGAGTATAAGCCCATCCTGGGACTTTGTCCTTGATGCTGTTCCTGCAGACAGCACCTAGGTGAAAGGTAAATGCAGCTGACTGGAGAAGAGATCCAGAGACTGGGCAATCCTGGCTGTTAATCTGCTTAGCAGCCTCTCAGGAACCTGAGTTTTCTCTTTTGTCAAGTTGGTATAATAATCCATATTCCACAGGACGCTATGAAAATCAAAGAGGTGATAAATGGAACAAGTTTTTCTAACATGTCCAGCGATTTTGTAATACTTATGAATAATGCATTGGAAATTGGAAGAGGCTTCTACACTTTCATTTTCACTCTCTTGATTTATCCTCTAGCAGTGGAGATTTGGACATCGACATCAAGCACCAGTGTTATTATTATTATTATTTTTTCATTCATAATGACATGGCTTCCTGGTATCTGTCTCCTAGTTTATTCCACCAGGGTAAGCATGGAGTTGGCTCCGCTCACCTTTCCTAGGGAAAAGTTTGATTTCTTTCTTTGCATTTACAATTGAGGTAACTACAGTTATTTAAATTACACTGTTGCTTAAGTTTAATATGAAGGATGATTCTTTCCTTGATGCTTATTAAGAAAATTATTTTAAGGAGCGGTAGTAACAGTAACGCCAATCATTTGTTGAGTACTTACTAGGCACCAGGAACTAGCTCCATAGGTTGTCTCGTTTAGTCCTCACAATAACCCTATCAGATAAATATTTTCATTTTCCTTATGTATAAATAGAGTTGCATTACTCGAGCCTCATATGTAAACTGAAAAAAATCAATGGTGGAACAGATGAAGGTCTTAGGACCAGGAGATGATGGTACTGTCAGGCTTTGACCCGCCTCATCCTAATTCCAGAGTTTACATTCTTTCTTACCCAGTTCTTCTGCTCATGGAAAATCCCTGTATGTCTGTTGTGATTCAGAAGGAAGATAAATGGGGAGAAAGATGTCCAGGGAAAACTAGTTATTGAGACGTGTAAAGATTTGAGGTAATAAATGAAAAAATCACAGCTTGGCAAAAAAGAAAAATACATATATATAAATGATAGGACTATTTTATTCTTTGCAATGTCGCCATTAATTATGAACTGAAATTGAAGATTGGTTTCTCTAGAGAAATCGTCATTACTTGTTATCTCAAGGCTTTAAGTCTTTCTCACAGAGTGACTGATTTCCAATATCTATTGAGGAAACCAAATCCAGTTCTATCAATCTTCCTGTATACTTGGACAAGAAAACCCCAAAGTTCAATGCCCACCATGTGAATTCAAGCTTTACTTTTTCTCAAGACCTCAATAGCATAAAGCTTACTTTTGAGCATTAGTATGATGTTTTCATGTTTAAGATTCACACTTTGTTAGAAGATTGCTTTAAATGGCCCTAAATCTCTTCTACCCTCTCATCCTGCTACTTACAGGAAATCATATTTTGGTTTCAGCTATCCTTGTGCACAGTGTTATGTGACAACAGGGTTACCTATACTAGGGATTTAGTTCCTGTTTTTCCTTTTATGGGAATAAATCAATATTGAAGCCCCCAAATTCCATGTAAAATCACTTATTTATATTGTGTTTTTCATCCATTCATTTATTGATCCTTTATTTATAGGTTGTTTAGTATGTATATCTATTGGGCTGAGTATTTTGTAAAGCATATATTTTAAAAATGGAAGACTCAGTCACCACCTGTGATTCCATTGTAATCCACATGGGCACATATTTTGGGAAAGGGAGGGTGTAGACAGGACAGATAAAACATGTCAATCTAACACAGGATATTGCCTTTCTTCTATGTCAAAATACTAATTGATGAAGAGGTTATCCCTGAGTAGTGATAACCTCTTTTATTTAAAGGTAATATGACGGGTAAGAAAGAATATATTTTGACAAATAGCTAAGCTGTGACATAATAGTCTGGTATCAGAGCTTCCATCTGTCAGATGCAATCATAAGCCTGAGGAGCGGCAACAATGGGCCGATAGTGGTGGCCGAGCCAGCGGAGAGGGGTCCATGCACACTGGGAGGCAGCTGTTTTCCTTAGGGCTCTGGTTATGGGGTTAGCCATTTATAGCCTCCAGGAGAGTTTGGCCCTGACTCATCTTTCCTATAAGCCTTGTGGTTTCTAGTCCATCATTTGGCAGAATATGACATCTTTCAGACGTATGTGTGATGTTACAGCAGAAACATCTTACATTGTTTTACACAGCTGCAGACAACACTATTCCACCTTGCAGGGGTCTCAGTTTACAAAGACACCTTTGAATACTTTTAGCAATCTGATCAGACTCTGTGGAAATGGTTGACCCTTCTGGGAGGTTGTGAGGTTGTGTTGTGGGTTCCCCGTTTCTCACCTCTTCACCTAACAAAACAAGGCCAGGCATGATCTTCCCCCAGCAAACTGGGTGAGAACCCAGGAAAGAAATAGGAGTGAAGATTGACGGTTTCTGTTTCCAGCCTGTTGCTAAGTCAGACCCTGGACCCATAAATGCCGTCACATAGAACACACAAAAACATTCCCTCCCTTACTTTCCCCTAGATGATTCAAAGGAATAATTTTATTACAAAAAAAAATGTGTGGGTTATTTTTATCCTTTTTCATCTCTAGTTCATTACTGCTTTGCTGGTGTTAAAAGTTACTTTGGTGCAACACAATTCTCTATCATGAGACTGGATGCCCAGCCACCGAGCTGTGCCACTTGAGTTCAAGGATATAAATTGACTCCTATGTTAGAGTTGGACAACAAACACTTTGGGGAGCTGAGTAGCCATGATGTTACGGACTCAAGGTCTGTGTTCCCACAAAATTCGTATGTTGAAGCCCTGACCTCCAGTATGGCTGTATTTGGAGACAGGGTCACTGAGGAAGCAATTAAACCTCAATGGGGTCATGAAGGTGGGACCTTGACCCCACAGGAGCAGTGTCCTTGTAGGGTGATGCACCAGAAAGCTCTCTCTCTGTCTGTCTCTTTCTCCCTCTCTCTCTCAGTCCTGTGAAGATACAAAGAGAAGACAGCAGGCTATGAACCAGGAAGAGAGCAGACACCCTATTCCTGGACGTCCAGCCTCCAGAACCATGAGAAAATAAGCGTCTGTTGTTTAAGCTGCCCAGTCTGTGGTATTTTGTTACTATGACCAGAACAGACAAAGACCCATGGGCTCTGGTAGCAGCACAGCCGGAAGCAGTGAGAAGCTGCGGAAACTGCATTTCTTGACTCTGGTGCTGGCCTCTACCTTCCTTGTAAATATTCTAATCACTAGGCATTTGACTGATAAAACTGCTGCTTCAGATTCAGAGGTAGAAATGCATAATCACTAAAAATATAAATACCCACTGTCTAACCAGTCCCAATGAGATGAACCAGGTACCTCAGTTCACCGCATGTTCTCACTCACAAGTGGGAGTTGAACAATGAGAACACAAGGACACAGGGAGGGGAACATCACACATCAGGGCCTGTCATGGGGTGGGGGGAGGCGGGAGGGATAGCATTAGGAGATATACCTGATGTAAATGATGAGTTAATGGGTGCAGCACACACACACACCAACATGGCACATATATACATATGTAACAAACCTGCACGTTGTGCACATGTACCCTAGAACTTAAAGTATAATTTTAAAAAAAAAGAGAGAGAGAGAAATACCTAAGGTAGGTGATGGGTTGATGTGTGCAGCAAACCACCATGGCACGTGTATACCTATGTAACAAACCCGCACGTTCTGCACATGTACCCCAGAACTTAAAGTATAATGTGTGTGTGTGTGTGTGTGTATAATCTTGCACTGCAAAATTCTCAACCTAAGAATTTCTTTTGAAATTAGCCTTTTTAATGTGTGTAATTCAGAAGTCTGTCTTTGACCAACTGTAAATCAAAGTGCGGTGCTATCTCCAGATGAATTTGCTGCCATGGATACATATGTGAGGTCACCAGGAAGTTCCCATGGCTGTGCAATGTACCGGATGGCCCTTACGTTTTTTGCGTGATAGGCTATCATGTCAAGTCTTCAATGGAAAGGATAATGTTGTGTACATAAAATGTGAGTAGCAGGTATTCACTGCTAATTATCTCATTTTTATTTACTGATTTCCGACCTTCTGAAAGAAGAAAATATCTGGGTGTGTGGCTATTGAGCTAATGGCATTAAAACATTAATGTAATATTGATTTAATGCAGGTTTCTCTAAGGTCAAATACCTATTGGTTCTGCATAAATTGCATGGAACAAAACAAAATGCAAAATGCCACTTGATAAGATTCTTAGTCTCCAAATTACTTAAATTCAGAGTCGTTGAAAGAAGTGTATCTAAATGTATTGACTAGTTATGGCAAAGCGCCTTTAAAACCACCTAAACAAATGCAGCAATGCGACTTCTTTGATCTGTCAGCACACTCCCTGTATCTTTGTTTCTCGGTTGCAAATGTTCCAGGTCGCTTTCCACCTTTTGTTCAAATGAATTCAGAACTTTGCTGCTCTGCATCATGACATTTGGCCCACTGAGAAAATGCACAAAACCTCACGGCTTCCACAGTCATCACATCAGGAGCCATTTGTATGGGCAGATGCCTCAAAATGTTGTACTAGTTGCTGTCTTAATTATCAGAGAAAAATCTTAGAACACAAAAGGGAACGCTGCATATCTAGCCCTGGAGAGCCCTAGGCGGTACAGGGAAGGACTGAATCACCTTCAAAGCTTTGAGTCACAACCTGCCTCAGCGGCTCTGGGGCTTGGAGCAAGGCCCTTTGCTCAAAAGGAGTTTATTTCCCGACACCAGCAGCACGAGAGTTTAGACACAAGACAAGCACATCGCCACAATGTATCTCACCCAGGATCATTCAGGAAGCCACTGACATCTGAAGAACACTTTCGCCTGTGCCTGCCCTTTCACGTCACGTTTTTGAAATATTCTCCACATAATAATTTAATTTCCTTAAAGAGAAGTCCCTTGATTCTTTCTGTCTTTTGCTTATGATTGCATCTGACAGATGGAAGTTCTGATATCAGATTATTATGTCACAGCTTAGCTATCTGTCAAAATATATTCTTTCTTACTCGTCATATTACCTTTAAATTATACCATATGGGGCACAAGCAAAATATAAACTCTGCATGTGAGAGAAGTTATAGAGACAAAGACAAACATTTTCTTTTTTTTTTTTTTTTGAGACGGAGTCTAGCTCTGTCGCCCAGGCTGGAGTGCAGTGGCCAGATCTCAGCTCACTGCAAGCTCCGCCTCCCGGGTTTACGCCATTCTCCTGGCTCAGCCTCCCGAGTAGCTGGGACTACAGGCGCCTGCCACCTCGCCCGGCTAGTTTTTTTTTTGTATTTTTTACTAGAGACGGGGTTTCACCGTGTTAACCAGGATGGTCTCGATCTCCTGACCTTGTGATCCGCCCGTCTCGGCCTCCCAAAGTGCTGGGATTACAGGCTTGAGCCACCGCGCCCGGCCAAGACAAACATTTTCAAAGGCTTCAGTGTCACACCTATCGATTGCAACCAAAAATTAATAAATATTTGAATACATGTATATGTGAGTGTGTGAGTGAGAGAGCTCACCTGTGTGCATGTGTGTGTGTATGCACATGTGGGTATGTGTGTACACATTCATTCATGGACATATTGGCCCGCCCTCAACTTGCTGAAAGCTAGGGAAGGAAGAAATATGTAGACACAGTGAGACCATGTTGAGGTTTTTTTTTTTCAATTTCCTGCATGTTAGAATAAAGCAAACAACCCCAAAACTAATAAAAATGATAGCTATTATTGCTGTACTAGAATAACCAATCGTGGTAGTTTGTTAAAGACAAGCCTAAATACATATCTTATAGCTAAACACATGCTGTCTATTTGTAAAATACCTGAAATCTTCACTGAATTTGAAAAACAGATGTTGCTTATACGTAATGCTTTAATATTCTGTTATCGTGAAGTAATGCCCCCCATGTTAATTTTAATTGGTCAGATAGCAGAAAATCAATCTGACCATATATACAAAAACATGGGATTCAGTGCTGCCGTGTGGGATTAGCCCAGGGGGAAGAAGAAACTCAGGATTAGCTACGTAATTTGCAGATCTCTGTGCAAAATGAAAATGAGAAGCCCCTTGTTGAAAATTGCTAAAAATATAACATGGAGACATCAGAGTCTTAAAACTAGCCTAGAGGGCCTTGTGATGAGGGGCCCTGTGTGATCCCATTGGAAGCATGCACAAGAAATTTGCCCTAAACTGGGTTCAGTTCTGCATAATGAACTAGGTTGCCAGGCTGACTGCAATCTCATAAGCGAAGGACCCGTAAATGGTTGCACGGACTTTCCATTGTAAGATGTGGCACACAATTCTCACTGCCAGTCATTTTAAGACACACAAATTTAAAAATTCACAAACACTTTAATCCTAGTTTTAATCTCTTACACATAACATGGAAGTAAGAGACTATCAGCAACTGGAGAAAGAAAAGACAGGTTGGGTATTCCTAATCCAAAAATCCAAAATCCAAATTCTCCAAAATTTAAAACAGGGTGCTCAAAGGAAATGTTTATTGGAGGGTTTGAACTTTTGGATTTTTGGATTAGAGATGCTCAATCAGATACGTCTGTTATGCAGACATTTCAAAATATAAAAAAATCCAAGATCCTAAATATTTATTTCTCAAGCATTTCAGATAAGGGCTATTTAATCTGTACTTAACCAACTAACCAACCTCACGGGCCAAACATCACTCTTCAGCTTATTACATTTTTACCCACACAAGTAAAATTGAAAAAGACAGTTTCCTTCCTCATTAAACCAAAAATAATTTCTAGACACTCCAGATACCACCACCAGGAATTACACCTGCTATTAGCTCATTTTCACTTACTAAATTATTGAGTATCTAATCACTTTGAATAACATTCTGAGTTTAATCCATCCATTGTAACATGCACTGTTTATCATTTACATTTTTGAATATAAATAAAATGTATTAAGGCAGCATTTTGTTAAAGTTATTTACACATTTGACCTTCAAGGGCTCTAAATGGCCTTATTACTGCTGTAACTTGCTGGGCATGTTATTGAGCTTCCATTAAACACTATTGAAAAATTTGTTTTGGATACAGTCTGTAGAACCTGGAAAGTGTAATACACCTTTAGTTGCACTGATGGTTTGATAAGATTATTCATTAAAATAGATCGATTTTTGACTTGTGAACACAAAGGTAATTAGTGATCAGAATAACTTTATTAACATTGGACTCCAAATTGATAGGGGAGTACATTTACTGCTTTCTGGATGTAACTTAGGCCATATGTGTGTAACGTGATTGGAGAAGAACTGAACCGCCCATCTGATCCGTTTGCTGGAATAAACTGACTGTTGCAGACAGATTCCTCTTGCAGGAAGGAAGAGTAAAGGACCACAGGGTTGTGAGATGGTACCTGTGGAAGCAGGCTCAGGGTATTCCGAAGGAATCTATCTCACTCTTTTGTTTTGTTTTGTTTCGGAGACAAGGTCTCACTCAGTTTTCCAGGCTGGAGTGCGGTGGTGTAATCACAGCTCACTGCAGCCTCAACGTCCTGGGTTCAAGTGATCCTCCCACCTCAGCCTCCCAAGCAACTGGAACCACAAGCGTGTGCCACCATGTCTGGCTCCTATTTTAAAACATGTTTTTGCAGAGATGGCGTTTCACCATGTTGCCCAGGCTGGTCTCGAACTCCTGGGCTCAAACAATCCACCTGCCTCAGCCTCCCATATTGCCGGGATAGCAGGCATGAGCGGCAGCGCCCTTGGCCCCATGGTCTTTGATACATGTGTAATTGTGTGCTCAGCTCTTCCTTCTCTACACGCCTTCTAGATTGACAGTGGGTTGGATGTCGAGGCCTCTCATTTGACCCTGATTTTGATTCTCTGCTGTCTGTTTCAATCTACTGTATAACTGTGGTTGGGAAAAAGATGAAGGATATAGAGACTTACGCTTTTGTCACATTTCCCAAAACACCTCCCCCGCAGTGGTGTTCTCTAATTAGTCCCAGCACTCGGAACCGCGTCACGCTCTCTCATTCTACGTTTCTTATAGTTGAACTTCCGTGGTCCTGCAGACCTTATCAGCCCTAAGGTTTTTCAGTGGCTCCCACTGAGAACTAAGAACGCTGAAACCTTAAAAGCCCTGGCAAGATAGTGTGTCTGTCTAGAGAGCCTGGCAGAGACGGGGGTTTGGAAGGTGAGTGGTAATGGTGACAACCCGTGGCAACTAAATGACCCCTGAGTCTTCGAAGACAAAAGCCAGTCGTCCTGTGAGTGTAAGCATGCTCCTAATACAGACGCATGGTAACTCGTTCAGCTCTGAATATGCCATAAAGAGCACATTCGTGCTACCAAGTAAAGTGGGAAGGATGCATTTTTAAAATGTGCTCACATGTTTGTCAAATGTAACAGACATCAATTCCAGGGTGAAATAACCCTGAGGAAGAGTTCATACTATGACTCCCTGAGTGGGCTGCAATGCATATTAATATGTCAGAAATGTAAAGAGGTTCATCAATAAAGAGCCCTGTTTAACTGTCAACCCAGCACTTACCAAATTTATTCACCAGAAATCCATTTTCTGGCTTAACATTTATCAATACATTCTGTGCACCGCTGAGAGAGAGAATAAAGGCGTGATTCCTGGTTTAGATACCGAGCAGGGAATGAGATGAGAATGGTATTAATTGCATAGGAATAGATCAGTGGTTTTGACAAAGAAGACCCTCAGTGTACAGTTAATAAAAGCTGACACCCACTAGAGGAAGCATGGTGGGAAGTGATTCTTTTATTTTCAGTGGCCTTTAAAGCAATATGGGCAGGACCCTGATGTCATTTAGGTCTGGCCTGGCACCCTGATAATTCTGAGGGTCCTAATTTCTATTGTGAGTTATTTTCAGTAGCCAGAAGAACTGGAAGATAATGTTGAAATGCTAGTTGATACGACATTAAAAAGCAAAAAAAGAAAAAAAGAAAGAGAAAGAAAGAGAGAAAGAGAGAGAGAAAGAAGAAAGAAAGAAAGAGACAAAGAAAGAGAGAGAAATAAATGAATAAATGAATAAATAAATAAATAAATAAATTAGGGTCCACAATTGTGATTCTGTTCAGAGGCTGAAGCACGTTTTTGAGCAAAGGAAACACAATGATGAGACTCCTTTTGTATCCTCAGCTCACTCTCCCTTGAGCTGGCATCCAGCCTCCCATGCAACTAAGGTACACTCACTTCTCAACCAGACAGGAGCAATTTCAAGTTGATCCATCACCCCAGGCACGGTCAGATTGAGGGTTCTAATATAATTTACACTAAGGGTAACCCATTCTCCCTAGTTTTTATCATAACCTGCCCTGGCAGGGTTTTGATTCTACCAAAGTAACTCCCAGAAATTCCAAGTGGCTGAAATCAATCCCGTCATCAGCATAGTTACGTATTACAGATATTGTTATTACCTACAGCAGATATTGTTTCTTTCTTTTTCTCATGCTCACCTCTGCTGTCACCCACGAATCCACCAGCCATCACCCCACTCTACCAAGTACTACTGCCTGCCTGAGTGGACAGAGACACTCTTAGTCAGCTAATAATTTAATGCCCCTTTAGATTCATTTTCTTTGAATATCACTTTAGATTTTTGGGAGTGTGTGAGAATAATATGACTTTCCCTTAAAAAATCACATGCTTCTTCCTGGCTAACACAGTGAAACCCCGTCTCTACTAAAAATACAAAAAACTAGCAAGGTGAGGTGGCGGCACCTGTAGTCCCAGCTACTCGGGAGGCTGAGGCAGGAGAATGGTGTAAACCCGGGAGGCGGAGCTTGCAGTGAGCTGGGATCTGGCCACTGCACTCCAGCCTGGGCGACAGAGCGAGACTCCGTCTCAAAAAAAAAAAAAAAAAAAACACATGCTTCTAATTTTATTTTGAAAATCAGGGTTTTTGGTGTACTTTCATTACATTTATCAATGTCTTGGGAAGAATCTTAAAATATGAATAACAAAGGAGATCATATATTTCTAGTAGATCATGCTATGTCGTGTGCCATTCCATGTAAGAACCTTGCTGAGTGGTCTTGCTGATTTCAGCTCGCCATCCACAGGCTGGTCCCCTGATTGATGGTCTGCCCGTAATAGAAGTACACAAACTCTGCATGTGCCTCACCAAAACCACAACCAAAACCAGTAAGGTGTTACCAAAAAGAAGCAGCTGTGTGTTGCTTGTGTCTCCACTCAAGGGCACACGTGTATCTCTGGGAATGGTGTAAATGTACCTTTTGCCACATATGTTAGAAGTCAAGTCTAAAGCTTGGTGAACTCTCACCATGATTTCAATTTGTTCCTGGGATGTTATAAAACACTAAGTGTCATCCGTGAATATTGAACTTAGCCAGGGAGCTTTAAACTGTAATGACAACTTGGCTTGGTTCCTCAGAGATTCTGATTTGTGGATTTAATTTGATTGAATTAGGAGTCTTATAGGAGTCTCAGGAGTCTTATAATATCTCCAGTTAATTCTAAGGTTCATTAAGACTGAGAGCCCCTGCCTCAGAAACTCAGATTTGGAGCTTTTGCAGAGGACTTTCCTCATATCCAGGTGGTTTTTCCCATCACAGTTAAAGCACGGGGGTCCTTGGGTGCCTCAGGATCTCTGTGTTCCATAATTAGTTAGGGGGCCTGGCCCCTTCTTTGCAGTGGACCCTTGAGGAGACATACCCTATGGTGCTGATTCTCTCTAATGTCTTCAAAACCTTACACGATGAATTTCTCTTCACTCTTTATTTTCAGTCTGTCACCTGCCTTTTCCAGTTTGGTAGCATCAGAAAGACTAAAATTAAATATTAGTCAGACTTAATTTAACAAGCATTGTTGTGAAATTCTGGTTTCTACTCTGAAATGTAAACAGTTCAAAAGTTATTTATCTCAACTGAGCAAGCTGAAATTCAACAAATATTCATAAATGTACCAGAGAAAAGAGGTCACAGGGGCAACAACCATCATGAAAACTGGAGAGACAGGCAAGTACATACTAAGAACTACAGCTCATTGGGAGGAAAAAACCACAGCTGGATCCTGCTAGGAACACTTAAAGGGTCATTGACTTGTTGCTATGGGCCAAGCATGGGCTATATTGAGAGGCTAAAAACTACAGTTCCCTATATGCATATGTGTTTTATAACCATAAGAACCACCAGGTTCTCAGGGCGAAAATCAGAGAAAGAACCTTTTCTGTTTCCATATGGGAGTCGGGGGGAATAATTATTTTTTAATATTCCCAGAACACTCTGTCATCATTAACAAAGGCCTACCTTCAAGGAAAAGTACTTAGCAAACCTGGGTTTTACCAGACCCTTACCACCCAGGCAGAAAGAAAATAGTCAACTCCAGGCCTCTCTAATCTTCCTGTCTCACCTAACTTGGGGGAAAGCTAAGAAGTATGTGTGAAGATCACAGCCTAGGGACACAAGCCCACTAAAAGACTGATACTTAAATATAGAAGCATAAAATGGTCCTCTTCTCTCCACACATTACCAAATCAACGGGGCTCCTCAGTAATAGCAGAGAATTACAGCTGAAAAGAACTGCAAATCTCAGACTATTTAAGAAGGATTCTCTAGGGAAATCTAAAGACAACAAGGGAGACTAAAACAAAGAAGCTAGAGGAAATTAGTCTCTGATGGCTACAGTTATAACAGGTAGTAAACACAGGCTAACTTCATCCAGATAAACATAAAACCTCACACTATAGCCCTATTTACCTGAGTTTCTTTTACTCCATACATCATCTTTAGCTTTCATCAAATAATTACAGAGCATTCTAAACATAGTCTGAAGAGGCAAAGCAAACATCAGTACCAGACCCAGGTATGATAGAGACTTTGGAATTATCAAACCAAAAATCTGAAACAGCTATGACTAGTGTGCTAAGGGCTCTATTGGAAAGCAGACACCATGCACAGACAGATGAGCAGTGTAAGCAGAGAGATGGAAACTCAAAGAGTGAATCAAAATGGAATGCCAGAGACTCAAGGCACTGTAACAGATAAAAAGAATGGCTTCGAGTGTCTTCCTTTGCTAGGGCTGCCACAACAAGATAGCATAGACTGGGTGTGGTAAACAGCACAATTTTATTTCATCATGATTCTGGAAGCCAGACGTCCAAGGTGTGTTATCAGGGTTGTTTCCCTGAGGCTTCTCTCCTTGGCCTGTAGATGGCTGCTTTCCCTGTGTGTGTGTATGTTTATGTCCCAATCTCCTCTTTTTATAAAAACATCAGTCATGTTACATAAGGGTCCACCCAAAGACATCATTTAATATTGATGACCTCATTAAGATCCACTTTACAAACACAGTCACATTCTGAGATAATGGATATTAGGACTTCAATGTATGTCTTCAATTTTGGAAGACATAATTTAGCCCATAACAATTTCCAATTCCGCCAAGCAAAGAGAAAAGAAAATTGGGAAAACAAAAACAAAAACAAACAAACAAACAGAATAAGAGCTGTAGGACAATTACCAAACTTGTATAGGTAATGGGTATTCAAGAATCAGAATACACAGAAAAAGAATCATTGAAGTAATGATGTTTCAGAATTCTCAAAATTAGTGATAAACACCAAATCACAGATCCACAAAACCCAGAGAAGACTAAGCAAAATAAATACCAAAAATCTATATTTAGGCATATCAATTCAAACTGCAGAAAAATAACAATGATAAGAAAATATTGAAGGAAGCCACAGTTAAGAAAAAACAAACAAAACAAGATACAAAAGAAAAAAATAGTATCACACCTAAAGCAAAACAATGAACCAACAAGGCACAGTGTCTCACGTCTGTAATCCCAACACTTTCAGAGGCAGAAGCAGGTGGATCATCTGAGGTCAGGAGTTCAAGACCAGCCTGACCAACATGGTGAAACCCCGTCTCTAATAAAAATACAAAAATTAGCCTGGTGTGGTGGTGCACGCCTGTAGTCCCAACTACTCGGCAGGCTGAGACAGGAGAATCACTGAGACTGTGCTGAGATTGCGCCACTGCACTCCAGCCTGGGCGACAGATGTTAAATCAAGGTTAGCCTAAAGCTCCCTCCTTACATAGGTAATTTCAGTCTAAAGGCTTTTCTGTACATCATGAACTGTAACAAGTGGAAGTGTAAACCGACGGTTGCCCAGACCTGTGCCAATCACTGAGTTGTGGCCAATCAAAGGTAGCCAATTTTTCAAAGGGTGTTCAACTAAGGCAAACGTCGAGTGGTAACCAAACCAGTTATTTATGTTCCTCACTTCTGATTTCTGTACCCCAATTCCCTTTTTTGTCTAAAAATCTTTTTCCACCATGTGGCTGCGCTGGAGTCTCTCTGAATCTGCCATGATTCTGAGGGCTGCCCGATTTGCAAATTGTTCATTGCTCAGTTAAATTCCTTTAAATTTAATTTGGCTGAAGTTTTTCTTTTAACACAGAGCAAGACTCTGTCTTAAAAAAATACAATGAACTTCTTTTCAGAAATTACGCAAGCAAGAAGAAAATTAAGTAAAATGTTTAAACATTAAATGGAAAAAAAAAATTCCACCAACCTAGAATTCTGCATCCAGTAAAATCGTTCTTTAAAAGTCATGTAAAACCAGACTTTATCAGGCAAACAAAACTAAGGTAATATATTGCCAAGAGACACTAATGTCAAGAAATGCTAAAAGAAAGAAGGGAAATTATGCAGGTTAAAAACTCAAGTCTGACCTGTATAGATCTCCAGGTTCTGAAATCTGCCTACCTACACAAAGAATGAGTGTTGGGCAAAGTAATAAATGAAGGTAAAATAATGTTTATTCTGTATTGCTAACTGAGATTGATTATTCAAAAGAATAATAGCAATAATGTATTTAGTCATGACAGCTAATGAATAAGTGAAATAAGTGATCACAGTGTTGTACGAGATGGGAGGAAGGAATTGAGAATTCTTGGTACCCACACTACTCTTTGGGTGATAGAGGGTTATTGTCAAGCGGGCTTAGAGCAGTTGCGAATGTATATAGCAAATGCTATGGCAGACGCTGTGCCAGAGGGAAGTTTATACCATCGAATGGGTGCATTATAAAATAATAAAGTGTAAAATTAATAATCTAAGCTTTTACTTTAGGAGACTAGAAGATAAAGGGCATAGTAAATCCAAAACAAACAAGAAAGGAAATTACTAAGAACAGGTATGCAAAAGCAGCCATCGCTATAGAAGTTAGGAATATTAAAAGGATATTATGGGAGTATTATGAACAGCTCTATGCCCACAAATCTGATAACTTTAATACCATGGACCAATTCCTTGAAAGACACACTCGACCAAAGCTTATTTAAGGAGAAAGAGACAATATGAATAGGTGCATATGTACAAAAGAAAGTGGTACGATGATTAGTAACTTCCCCAAACAGAAAGCAGCTGGCCCCAGTAGTTTCACTGGTCAATCGTAGCAAACATTCCAGGAAAAATTTATACCAATTTTTTACAATTTGTTCCAGGAAACAGAAACAGAAGAAACATTCCCAACTCATTCTATAAGGTCAGCATTACTGTAATACCAAAGCCAGACAAAGGTATTATAAGAAAGAAAAATTATAGATCAAAATCTCTCATGAACATAAATGCAAATATTCTTAGCAAAATATTAGCAAATCAAATCTACTTCTGTATAAAAAGAATACATCTTGACTAGGAGGGATTTATTCCAGATCACCTGGTTCAATATTCAAAATGTAATTAACGTAATTCATCACATCCACAGACTAAAGAAGAATAATCATATGATCACTTAAATTGATGGAGATAAAATATTTGACAAAATCCAACACTCATTTGTGATAAAAACAAAATGAAGCAATGATACCTTTCCCAGGAAGATCTGGTACAGAATTATTGTAATGGAAATGAGGAGAGAGGAGGAGAGTCTAAGTAAAAAGTGCTAATTCTCTGATCATTCATAGCAAGATGAACATAAATATGGCCTAATGGTAAAAATTATTTTATTTTATTTTATTTATTTTTTGACATAGGGTTTCCCTCTGTCTCCCAGGCTGGAGTGCAGTGGTGGGATCACGGCTCACTACAGCCTCCATCTCCCTGGGCTCTGGTGAGCCTCCAGCCTCAGCCTCCCCAGTAGCTGCGACTATAGATTTACACGACCATGCCTGGCTAACTTTTGTATTTTTTTTAGAGATGAGGTTTCATCAGGTTGCCCAGGCTGATTTCAAACTCCTGAGCTTAAGCAATCCACTCGTCCAAGCCCCCTGAAGTGTTAAGATTACAGACAAAATGTTTAAAGAGAAATAGAATGCTTTGTGTTCTTTTAACTTGTAGATACAAATTATTTCAGAAAAGTTTACTTTTCTTATATTTCCAAACTTATTTTTTTCCATTCCACTTCTCAATTCTGCTTTTGAGGAAATTGAGAATTAAATCCCCTTTGTCTTCCAAAGCTATCACTGTTTTTTGTTTTTTTCAATTATTACTTATTACCAATTACTTATTTCTATATAATTAGTTCAGCTTTCTGTATCCTACCCACATAATTGTTTTCTGTTTCTAATGCAACATTCATTTTTATTCTGGTAAAGATTTTGCTTCATTTGGACCTAAGCTTTTGCAGCTTACTGTTTTCTTTTATTTATTCTCTTTTATTTTCTACTGATGTATCTGAATCCTTATATCTCTTTTTTGAAACTTTCTATTTTTTGAATGAGAGTTCTTTTCCAAAAAGCATAATTTTAATGATTTCTCTTCTGTTTCTTTGTGTAATTAGGCTTTGGACAGAATTCTATGTCTATATTTTCATGTGGTTATTTTATCCTTTGTATTTTTAGTTATGAATGGATGTTCTTAGCTATTTTTCAATATCTATAGATAGATCTTAAAGGGTTTTCTTTGTGCTCATTTCCTATTTTTGCATGACCTGAACAGTTGACGTGCACTTTGAACAAGGTGCAGGTGGTATAATCATCACAAAGTTAACAACTTTGATTTGGGTTTTTCACAAATAATTCCTGCTGAAATGCCCAATGATGAAAGAAAATCTCCCATATTAATATTTGGCATTCAAGGAGTTGGTAAGGTTTGCAGCAAAACTCCTTAAGGAAGGGATCCTTATCTTCAAATTTTTGCCTTTCATCTACCCTGTAAACCTCTCAGCCTGAAGTAATTCCCCTAGGCTTGAAGGTTGCACTGTGAAAACTTAGAAATGCCACAAAGAGTAACTTCTAACTACTTTCCAAGACATTCTATAGTGATACATTGAAATCCTAGAAAGTCGACACAAATTTACTTAATGGTCTTTGCATCTATAACCAAAGAACGTCTATTTTGGGATTTGCTTTTATTTTTACAAAATAGTTTTTATTCTGCCTGAGGCTTGATGATTTGTTTATTAAATCTCAGTATCCTTTTATTTGAGTCCAAATTTCACAATATTACATATGTATTATGGAGTTGTGGTTTATTCAAATCTTTATTGAAGACAGAGGGTTTTTTTTCTATTTTGTCTGTCTCAGTTTGGAAGAAAAATTACAATGTTTAAGAAAAAAAGAGTAAACAAAAAATGGTCTTCCATTTAAAAAAAATACTGCCTTTTCTTTGACAGTTTTACTTCTACTGCCATAGCTTTGGTTGTAATCATGTATTCTTGAGTTACTGCAATAGTTTTCTAACTGGGCCCCCTATTTATATTCTCCACCCACTTCTGATCTATGCTACACACACTGCCAGTTTAATTTTCATAAATATAGCATAGTGCAAAGGTTAGTAGGGGCTGCAACATTTATTCCTCCATTCCACACATATATATTGAGAAGTTATGGAACTGACATCAAGAAATAGCTGAGGAAAAACTCCTTATGTTTATGGAACAATAAAAAAAGGGAGATAGACAATACAAAGACAGCAAATATATATCTTAGTTAAGGTCGTGAAAAGGGCTATGAAAAAAAATTAGTGATAGAAGTGTTTTCTTTTAGACAGGATATTCAAAGGTTTGTGTAGAAACATGACATTTACACAGAAATCAGAATACATTGAAGAATTAAGGAATGTTAATATCTAGAAGAGAACATTGCAGGCAGTGGACAGAGAAAGTCCAGCAGGACTATGTGGGAGTAGCTCTGAAGTGTTTAAGGAACAGCAAGAAAGCTTGCATGGCTGGAATCTTGTGACCAGGGCAAGAGCGCTCATAGATGAGAAACAGTCAGGGGCAAGACTGTGCAGTGCCTTGCAAGTCCTAGTGAGGTTAGATAGTGCGTACATTACTCAGCATGCATGCAAGAGACTAAACGACTTCAGAGACCTTGAATTTAGTAATAGGGCTTAGAAGTACAGAGTGGACCTCATATATCCATCCCACCTCTTTTCACTGTGGGGTAGACTGAAGCCCAAAAAGGACAGCTGTCTTTCCAAATCATCACGCTACTCATTACGGGTCACGATTCCAACTGAGGGTTTCCTCTGCCTGGGGGCAGTGAGTCACCATTGTAAAGATCAGGGTTGGAGAATCTGGCTGTTATATAGAAAGGATTAGGGAGGGATGTCCCTGGGGCTTGGTGAGACCATCTTTAGATCTAGCACCATGAAGTTCCTAACAAGAGGTCTACACTGTGGACACTGGTTCTTTCTCCAGAAGTTGCCCTTGAGCAAAGGAATGGGGAGAAATGTAGGTCTGGAGATAGTGGGGCCAGGCGCCATATCTTCCTTCTGCCATTTCACTAACCAGCTGTGTGACGTCTGGCCAGAAACTGAAATCCTTTAAGTTTGTTTTTCCATCTGCAGAACAGGGATAAACTCACTATACGGGAGGGGTTTTGGTATGGTACAGTAAGAAAATAAGGAAGGAAAGTATCTTGTAAATTGGGGAACACAGAGGGGAGAGACTGGACAGACAGCAGTGGACTTCTGGGGTGACACACTGGAGAATCACCAAAGCACAGTGTTGGCGATGATGGCAATGTGGGGTCCTTGGCTCTTGTCTTTTTAGGTTACAAGAATTTAAGCAAAGAAGATGCAGCATAGAGCACTTTAATGCAAAGGAGAAAGAATATTTTGAAATCTCAGTACAGAATAGACAGTACCCTCTGAGAGGATTCGGGTCAGGCTGCTCATGAGGATGAGTCAGCCTTGACTGTCATTGGGGCGACTTGCTTTATGGAAGACTTACATGATTATTCTTAAGAGAGTGGGAAGGGGTGTTGCTAGCAAGCATGTTCTGGTTGGTCTTCCGGGTGCACACTCACAGTCTCTGTACATGCTTGTTCGTATATCTCATGTCTCATTAGCATCTTCGATCTCCACCCAAGGGTGTGGTTTTTACTATTGTAATGAGCAAAGAGTCAATCTGAGGACAGGTGAAATCAAAATGCACAGCTCTGTACAGGGGAAATTCCCCACCTGAGCTGGCTGGGCTTGATGAGCTCAATTACAATGCGCATGCTGGGGCTTGTTGTGTGGACAGTGCAGGCACCATGGTTGCCACGTCCCCAGGACGTGGTTATTTCTGTGACTACCTATCCTGCCTTATTTGGTTGCTTCATGAGCACTGACCCAGGTTAAAAGTGGCCCCATAGGTAGACCTGAACCCCAACAATATCATTGGTGGAGACTTCAATTCACTGTATTTTTCACATGCCTTGCCTTTTGATAAGGTATCATTAAGTTGTTTATTAGACATCCATGTGGAGCTGCTGATGGGCAACTGCAGTTATTACTAACCTGGAAATTAGGAAAGGCATGGGAAATTGAAATGTAAAGTTTGTGAATCATTGATTTAAAGATAGCTTTTGAAGCCTAAGAGCTGATGTTGGCTTGTAAAGAATGTGAGGATATTGGGAGGCTGAGGCAGGCAGATGATAAGGTCAGGAGATCGAGACCATCCTGGCTAACACAGTAAAACCCCATCTCCACTAAAATACAAGAAATTAGCCAGGCGTGGTGGCACACACCTGTAGTCCCAGCTACTCAGGAGGTTGAGGTAGGAGAATCATTTGAACCCCAGGAGGCAGAGGTTGCAGTGAGCTGAGATCGTGCCACTGCAGCACTCTAGCCTGGGCGACAAGGTGAGACTTCATTAAAAAAAAAAAAAAAAAAAAAGTGAGGATGGACAAGAGAAGAGAGAAGGACATTTTAAGGAGTAGAAAGTGAGAAGAAAAATCAAGAGCTTGTGGTGTTCCAGGAACCACGTGAAAATGTCTCACGAAAAGCATGTGATTCCACATGTCAAATGTTGAAAGACAGTGTAAAATAAAAACAGAATTGATCACTAGACTTGGCAACAGGTAATTCACCAGCGACTGTGGAAAAGGTGGGATTTTTTTCCCCTATGAAAGTGTGATGTAAAATATGATTGGCATGGGTTTAAAGGAAATAGGAGGTGAGGAATAGATATGGACTCCTGCTGATAAGGTTTGGATCTGTGCCCCTACCTAAATCTCATGTTCAGTTGTAATCCTCAATGTTGGATGTGGGGCCTGGTGGGAGGTGATCGGATCACAGGAGTGAATCCTTCGTGAGTGGTTTAGCACGATTCCATTGGAGCTATTCTTGCGATAGAGTGCTCAAGATATCTGCTTGCTTAAAAATGTGCAGCAACTCTCCCCTGGCTCTCTCTTCCTCCCGCTCTGGCCATGTAAGATGCACCTGCTTCCCCTTTGCCTTCCACCATGATGGGAAGCTTCCTGAGTCCTCCCCAGAAGCAGAAGCTGCTATGCTTTGGGCACAGCCTATGGAACCATGAGCCAATTAAGCCTCTTTTCTTTATAAGATAAATGAGCCAGTCTCAGGTATTTCTTTACGGCAGTGTGAGAACGGACAAATACACCTGCATTCAGACGTTTTTCTATAAAGAAGAGAAGAAAATAGGTGGTACCTAAAGTGGTATTTGAGGACACGCATTTTCCAATTATGGGAGATATTGGAACATGCCTATGGGGATAAACTAATAGAAAGGAAAAATTGATGATACAGAAGATAAACAAGAGGCACACACATCTCAAGGAGGAGGCCAGGGGTAGGACACACTATACAAGTGGCCCGATAGTTGTTCAAGAGGAGGCTGGAGGGACAATCCTTCATATGAAGAAGGCAGAATAGACTTAGAAGGAAAATGTGGTGGATTTTCTAGTGATGTTTCTGCATTTTCTCAGTTAAATAAGATAGGAGAGGAAATTGAAGATGGTGGTGGTTTAGAAAGAGAAATGTGTGAAACAATTATTTCAATGATAACTGACTAGGAGGACATAGAATTGAGAGATAGTGAGGGTCTCCATAAAGCTTGTACCGAAAGATAAAAAATAAGGTCAGTCTGCACAGTTGTGTATTTTTTCTTCTAGTCTTGCCCCAGCACCAACCAGTTTCAGGCATTTCCATGCAGGCATAATCACCAACATTAGATTTAATTTAGGAATTAGAAAAATGAAGATGTCAGCATTAAAAAAGAAGACACGGGAGCAAATTATCTCTAAGCATGTTGAGTTTCCTCAGGAATAGAAATAAGGATTATAATCGGAATGCATGAAATGGCAAGTCATCAGTGCATTCTGGAGGGAAGGGAAAGGGAGCTTTTGTTAGCAAAAAGAGATTTGCATAAGCTGCTTAGAAACACAGTTCATTGGTTCCAGAGGCTCAAAGCCAGAGTTGCTGTCAGTTCATTGGTGGAGATGCAAGTAACCCGGCAAGTGTTCTTCCAAGAACATTTTAACTGAATTACTGCAGTCCTAGAGCCTGTCTACTGATAAGCTTTATCAAAGCAGAGAATGCCTGAAGGACACAAATGGGTTTCTTGTGGGGTTTTTAATCTTACCTTATATAGTTATCTTGTCTTAGACAAGCAGGCATGAGACCCCTCTCCTTCAGGTCTTCCTGGCTATGACAAAAGAAGTTTTATCTAGGTATCTGCAAATTTCACAAACAGTAGGGAGATGAAAGGGTTTAAAAAGGGAAGAGATGACAGAAAAGACAGATGGCAGCATCACAGTTCTGTATAAAGAGAGACGAGCATTTGAGGAAGGTGGTAGACATGGAAACTAAGATTGTTTCAATGGATAGGAAGTAGCAGGGTACTTCAATATTTGTTTGACTCGGGGTACTTGAAGAAAGAGTGTGAGGAGGGGGTTGTGGACTGAGAATGTGATACCTTCAGTCAGGATTGGGAAGGACGTAGGGCCGTGATGCAATCTCTAAGATGGACCCACGGCATGAGCAGCACCTCTTGTAGTGGAAGACAGAATGAAGAGAAACGAAGAGGCCTGGGGTGAAGACTGTCTGCAGGGTCACTGACTTCACCAAGGACAACAGCACCAGTGATAAGCCCTTGGCCAGGGACAGTAGCTCATGCCTGCAGTCCCAGCACTTTGGGAAGCCAAGGTGGGTAGATTGCTTGAGCCCAGGAGTTCAAGACTAGCCTGGGCAACAGGGCAAGACCCCGTCTCTACTAAAAATACAAAAATTAGCCAGATGTGGCAGTGTGCACCTGTAGTCCCAGCTTCTTGGGAGGCTGAGGCAGGAGGATCACCTGAGCTCAGGAGGAGGTCAAGGCTGTGGTGAGCTGTGGTTGTGACTGTGCCACTGCACTCCAGCCCAGGAGACAGAGTGAGACTCTGTCTAGGAAAGAAAAAAAGAAAAGAAAAAAATGACCTTTTTGAGCAATTGAAGTAATTGGTACAGTTTGAAAAAATTAAAAACAAAAAACAGAACAAAACAAAGCAAAAAATACACAAAGCAAGCCGGAGTCTCAGGTGAAGCGAGTGGTGAAGGGCTACAAAACGCACTGGTCTCAAGAATGCAGTCTCCTGTCCTGTGCCTCCAAGGAGCGGTGTTTTTAGCGAGGAGGGAGGACCGATTACCTGGAAGTAGACGTGAAGATTAAAGAGGGAGCCTATCCCCAATTCAAGATCAAGATCAGTGGTGTGCAGGTTGCGGGAGAGGAAAAAAAAAAAAATTAGACCCGACTTGAGCGAGCAAAAGCCTGGCAGCATCCTCATGAGAGATGCAGGGATTGATTTTGGCAGAGAGTGGGAAGAAGCACGCAGCATGGTCGAGAATGAAGCTGGACTCTCAGCAAGGGCCACTGCCCACAGCCCTGTGCCTCATCCCAAACGCTGGGAGTCTCTCCTGCAAGCTAAGGTGCGGGGGCCTGTGGGCTGGAGGACCAGAGGGTCTGGTTTGAGTCTTAGTGGGTAAGGATGTGCATGGCCAAGACCAGAAACAGGACTGTGGCCGTCGTCGGGAGAGGCGGTGAGGCCATGAACCAGGACAGTGATAAGGAGAAAGGGTAACCACAGACCGAAAATGAGGGCTTGTCGGAAGGGTGGAAAATAGCCTACAGGGACAATGAAGGAAGGTAGAGGGAAGAGGGGAAGTGGAAGAGGACAGGAGCAGCCTTGGGTCCTGAGCACGGTGGGCCCGCCCGACTCTAGAAAGCCTGGAAAACTACCCTGTAGGAGGAGTTTGCCTTTACAGCCAAAAGTTGGAGAAAGGGTGGCCAGACACATGTTTTATCTGCCACCTCCACAAAAGCAGAAATGTGCAGCATTAGCACTCTGTGCTCAGTATGACAATGGTTAGGAGTAGACAGAAAGGATATGGCCTCAGATGTAAGGCAGAATAATGTTTACACTACTTCTGCAAGTGAGTATGTCTTCTGAAATGCCCTGCTTTGAATTTCAACTTTTTAAACCCAATTCTGACTCTTTTGAAATTATTTTTGATGTGTAGAGGGAAGGGGAAGAGATGGGAAATGTAAAGTGAAATGGAATAGAACTAGAGGCAAATCATTTTCATTTTTTTAAGATATGTGAGCAGAGGGGAAAATACTCTTTTCATGCTTAGCCGGATAACTTTCTCTGTTCAAATGTCTGGAAATCAACTGAACCGGAGAACTGTAAACCTCGCTTCGGGGACCTGAATCAGGAAGCGAAAACTCAAACTAACTCAGAACAATCAGAAGTAAAATGAGCTAAAATATTTACACTTAAAAATAAGGTTCCAAACTTCAAGTACTAAGTACTCTCTTTTAAACATGTTTTACACTTTTTTATTTTTTGAGATGGAGTCTCCCTCTGCCGTCCAGGCTGGAGTGCAGTGGCGTGATCTCGGCTCACTGCAACCTCTGCCTCCCGGGTTCAAGCGATTCTCCTGCTTCAGCCTCCTGAGTAGATGGGACTACAGGCGCCCGCCACCACACCTGGCTAACTTTTGTATTTTTAGTAGAGACAGGGTTTCACAATGTTGGCCAGGCTGGTCTTGAACTCTTGACCTCGTGATCCCCCCCGCCTCTGCCTCCAAAGTGCTGGGATTACAGGCATGAGCCATGGTGCCCGGCTGGCATGTTTTACACTTTTATGCAATTCTGAAAAGGGCAAAGTTAATGTAAATTTAATGCAGACTATTTTTCATTATAACTGCATAAAAATATGTTCTCCCGGACAAAATCAAATAAAATATTTTGAGATTAGACTAAAAGATGACAGAGCAATTTAATAATGTTTATTAAATTTATTATAAAAAATGTATTATAACAAAAACATCACCTACTGCAAATAGCATTAACGCACTATTTATAAACAACTGGCTTGGTGATAAAATAAGAGCTACCAAAAATTTACTCTTATTAACATGACCTCTTTATTTTGGAGTGTGTGTTTGGTACTTAATGTTTTACATAATTGAAATTAGCAATAAGATCATCTAATGCTTTCTCAGTTATCCATAATTTATAAATATTTGGTTCTGTTAATGAAACAAACTGTATTCACATAAAATGCCAACTGTAAAACTTGGAGATGTAAACTGAGGTCATAGTATGAGCTATGGGATTCTTCAGTGCCCTGCACTTGGCTGAGCACACAGCACAGTATGCACTGGGAAAGGGATTCATTCCCAGATTACTCATGATAGACCAAAGAGGGAAATGCTGTCAAATGACAGAAGTTATGTATGGCTCACAACAGCCTTGGAAAGCGCCAGGTGAATGTTCAATGAAGCAGCCCATGTCCAAGCCTCCCATAAAGACGTCCCTGTGCAAGTCTCAAAAGTGCGATATGAGAATGTGACAAGACTTATTCCAACTCAGCTCAAATAATTAGGACCTGATCAGTCAAGAGTAAAGACGTGGATAAAAAGAAAGCAAGATCGCCATTTGGGGTAAAATAAAATTTAGAGTAGATTATATCTGGGTCTGGTTAAGGTGTTATCTCCTCCACTGGACTGTAAAATTTTCTAGACAAGATAATAACAGTCGCCCTCACGCCTTCACACAGTATTGTTGTGAATATGAAGTGCAGACATGCATGTGTATGGACTTTGTAAAGAGCATTCCAGAGATTTAAATTATTTTCTTTTATTATCCTATTTAATGTTTTATACACAGCTGGGGTTCTTGTGTTTGGTGGTGTGCTGGGGATAGAGCTAAAATCAAGTTACAATGGGCCTACAGTACTGTTTTAAGAACATGAAACCCTACAAAGGCAGACTCCAGGGAGACTCCTGTAGCCAGGCCTTCCTTAGTTGACCCTCCATTAATATCAAGGGATGTGTGTTGAGGATGCCTGGTGGGAAAGAGTGGGTTTTGTGAAAAGAGTGGGAATTTAAAATTTAAAAAAAGAACCTTGAGTTCCTGTTTGACTTCTGCCTTTCCTCTCAGACAAGGCTCTTAGCCAAGCCAAGACTGGTTTCTACATAAAAATGAGGAAAGTAACATCAGGACGTCATGGCTTACGCAGAGATTGGTTGAGACAACACAATATAAATGAAACTGGAGTATGAATTTAAAAGCGGTAATGATGATCATTCTACTAACCTTTTGTAAAGTTGGTCCTGCTTAAAGGCTGATAAAAATGACCATAATATTTTGGAGTTCTGCCCCCTTCCGTATGCTTTGGTACCTTTATTAAAGATATTTTACATGATTATAATGGATTTGTGGCTGTCAAAACGTAGTAAACTAAAAAAAAAAAAATGTGGGTTGCTTTTCTTTCTTTGTATGTATTTTATGTGAACATGGAAAAAAACATTCTAGGATTCAGCAAGATCCAAACACATTATCATGCTCATGTAGATCGTCATATGCAAATCAGCATCGCAGCCAAGTATTCCGAGATTTCTAAACCTTGCTTTGATTTAGCATCCTTTATCATCACGTTTTAGATCAGTCCCTCATTGAGCTTTCAGCCCACAAGCTGGTGAGCTAATATATGACGCAATCTGAATTAATGTAGAAAAACATTAGAGGTGTTCACTGTTCAGGTGTGAATGATTTCCCAAAATATCGACGTCTGCCGCATTCTTTTAACTCGGTAATTGTGTAAATCTGTAAAGCCATCATGTTGGTACAGTTTTGATGTTGGATTTTCAAACATGTATGACTCTGTTTGTCTCCACGTATTTGCAGGTTATCATTGATGCTCCTGTGGCTGGGTTTGCAGGCTTAGCCGATTTTCCAGTTGTGGAATATCTGGAGAGTTTTTCCACCCTCTTCTCCTCTGAAGCCTATCTTTTATAGAAGCTCCACCAGAGAGCAGAGAGAGATGGAGAGAAACATTTTGTTACCCATTAGATACTCTGAATATATCTGAAGGTTTTGGATAAAATGGACTTTTAACTTATTTGTGAATTTGAATTACGACTCATTCCCCAGTCACAAACTTGGAAGATAAGTTAGGTGGAAATGCATGGATAAAATTAAAATTATAATTTCAATAGTGTGCATAATGAGCAGAAAACTCAATATTATCTGTTATTTATCAGGGTTCTGGAATTTTCTTGACAATAGTGATTTCTCTTATTTTTCTGTTCTTGACTTTTCTGTAATTAAAATACTGGATTTGTTTTTAATCATTAATAAGTAGGGGCATAATAAATCCTTCCAAGCTAGTCTGCACCTTCACTGGAGCACAGACAAGCAAAAATACAAATATACATGCACACACACCATCCTATTCCAACTTCTAGGTCTTGGTTCCTAGATATTTCAAACTCAATGGTGAGTAAAATATGAGCTGAGGAGAACGGAAAGTACATTTCCAACCCAACAAGGTTAGTCATTATTCAGCAGTAGTTCTGAGGTCACACAAACCCATACACAGGGATGACTGATTTTAGCAGAACATCTAAAAATACAAGTTTCATAGTAAACTCATCTTTTTCTGCATATATACTTTTCCAAATAGCCATAATATGAGAGCCCCCCAACCCCTACAAAAAGGTGTTTGTGGACTGCGCTGCTCAGAATCTTTGTTTAAATTTCGGTTTGCTGGTCTGGGGCATGGCCGGCTGACCAATCTTTTTAAATTGTACTCTCCGGTGACTGATGGGTTACTCCATATATTTTTTCTCCCACTTAACACACACACAAACACTTATTTTATTACAGAATAATATAGGGGGCAGTAGAAGACATTCAATAGTTTTACAGAATAGAAGATGACCTCTTTAGACGGTTTGTAAGTAAAAGTAGTGCATGCACAGGTTAAGACTGGAGAACAACAAAATTTTCTATCTTATTAATGCAATGCACCTGTCATTGACACACTGACACCCACAACACACACACCCTTCTAGGAAAAGGAAATCAATGATGTCTACTTTTCAGATATCCTTCCTGAAAAAAATAATAATACACATAACTATGTGACCACTACCATCTACAGAACATCTTGTGAAAGACACACTATCTGGTTTCCTTGACTTTATTTTCTACTGATATAGTTTCAAACTCTTTCCATAAAATTCTGGCTCATTCTTTGTAAAACACGCACAATATTCCTTATTATGCTATCATGGGATAAATCGTTTTTGTAAAATCATTTTATTCTTGATGGACATTTTTGTTACTTTTACATTTTCACTGTTAGGAATAATGCTCCATGCATATTCCTGTTTACATGTCTTGGGATTTTTAAAAAGTATATCCATAATTTAAATTCTGAATACTGGAATTGCTCATCAAAGTTTAATGTGCATTTTAAATGTAGATGTCTATTAGCAAGTGTCCTCTGAAGTGTTTGTGCCAATTTAATTTCTCCCCTGAAGTGCATGGGAGTTGTATTTTCCCCACAAATCACCAGGAATTTCTGCCAATTGATAAGGGAGTAATATCGATTTATTGTCTAGATATGAATGTTTTTTCAAAGTTTAGCATCTTTCCATAGGTTTATTTTGGCATTTATGTGTCTTTTTTGTGAACTTTGAGTCCATACAAATTGCATATTTTTCTATAGGTTCTTATTTTTAAAGTTTTCCCTCAATACTTTGTCAATAAAAAGAATTAACTCTGTCATTCCTATCATGCAGTTCATTATTTTTATGATATTTCCCCCAGCAGATGTTTTTGCAACATTATCAATTTTTTAATGTTAACTTTTGTAGAATAATTAGAATAATTCACAGCTGATAATAGGTGCTAAATGTAGCTTAGATATTATTAATATTAATAGAAAGAATTATCTTTCCAAGAAAATACATGTAGATTTATACTTTCTTATACATATTAGGATTTCATTTTTGTATTAATTTTTGATCCACTTGCATTAATAATACCAAAATCTAAAGTTGCTCAAGTTCCTTATCTAAAATGGCAAACTGGCTGCATAAAAGCCACACACATCCTCCTGTATACTTTAAATTATTTCTAAATTACTTATATACCTAATCCAATGTAGACAATTGTTATACATTTTTTTAAGGGAAGGATGATAAGATAAAACTCTGTGCATGTTCAATACAGATGTAAACCTTCATTTTTTCTTTATCAGAACATTTTTACCTCCAGTTGGTTTGAAACCAAGGTGGTGAAATCCACGGCTGTGAAGAGCCAACTCCATTATGTTTCCTTACTAGTCATCACTATTGTTTGAAAAACTAGTAGTTTTTGTACATTGCTTTCTACTTTTCTGAATTTTCTTACATATATTTAGCGGTTTTTACACTGAATAATTGTTTTCTGTGGCATATAATGACACCACTCACAAGTTACGAAAATGGTGCCGTTTTCTTTCAAATATTTATCCACCAGGTGTTAATTTATAATGATAATGATGGAAATTATTGTCTAGTTCCAATAAATATCAGTATTTCTCCTCTTTTATGGTTCTGTGATTTTTATTTTTATTTTTATTTTTATTGTGTTTACCAGAACCTGATGCACCTCTCCCTTGGACAGTTCCTGAAACAAATGAGTCAATTTACTATTAAATTTTTTTTTTGTTCCTAAAAAGGAAGAGCACAAACATGCAAAAGAGAGAGAGAGAGAGAAGGACAAGAAACAAGGTAGATGGAGGTCCACGTCTTGCCCTGGATGGCTGTCATCTAAGACAGAGAAAGACCTCCACGCGCAAGACACCTGGGCCTCCAGATAGTGATGTCAGGATTCAGCAGTCCTCCGCGCCTCGGCAAGAACAGAGGTGAACCTGAGCTCTCTGCAGGCAGACTGATATGGTTTGGATATTTGTCCCTCCAAATCTCGTGTTGAAATGGGATCCCCAGTGTTGGAGGTGAGGCCTGGTGGGATGTGTCTCGGTCATGAGGTCAGATCCCTCAGGAACGGCTTGACACCCTCCCCATGGTCATGAGGGAGTTCTCATTCACTTAGTTCGCAAGAAAGCTGGTTGTTTAAAGGAGCCTGGCGCCTCCTCCTCCACTCTGTCTTGCTCCCTCCCGCGCTGTGACACACTGGCTCCCCTTCACCGTCCGCCATGATCACAAGCTTCTCAGGCCCTCCCCAGAAGTCAAGCAGACGCTGGTACCCTGCTTCCCGGAGAGCCTGCAGAACCATCAGCCAAAATACACTTCACGAAGAATAAATTACACAGTCTCAGGTGCTCCTTTGTAGCAATGATAAGGGACTGAAACACAGACTTACCCCAAACAGGAAAAATAGCAGTGAGTCAGCCAGTGACTCCACGGGGAGAGAAGCCTGGGGTGGAGAACTGAGTTAGCCCCTTCCATGTGGAAGGAGATATCTGGAGGGAGACAGACGCATTCCTACTTCACACATGTATCAATCTGCTCCTAGTCTAACAAGATTGCATTTTCAATTAATGTTACCTTCTGCCAAAGACACTTTATACATCTAGTAAAATGATCACATGGTGACAATTCATTGACCTATGAATATGGTATAAGGTAACTGTATTAATACCAGTAAATATATTAATATGACATCCGTTAATATAGTATGAACTTAAATTTTAAATTATATTATTTTATAATTTTATACACATCGTCTGTAACTCCAGTCACCCCAGTATCTTCGACTCAAACAAACATCATTTGGTCATAATGTATTATTTTGTAAGGCGCTGCTGAACCGCATTTTCTGATTTTTTTAAAGTTTTATTTTATTTTTAATTGACCAACAGTAATTGTCTGTTATTGGGTACAAAGTGATATTTTGATACACACACACATTGTGGGACAATCAAATTTCAGTATAGCTAATAGAGGATTTTAAATATTCTCACCGCAAAGAAACGATAACTATTTACTGGCATTTTTAACAATATGTATACAAGTTTGTAAATATGTGTGTGTGTGTGTGCAAAAATCTTCTCTGTTGGTTTACCTCTGTCAGGATTTAACTGGCATCATAAAAATCACTTTGAGGATTTTCTTCTCTGTGCTTTGAAACATATTATCAGTGTTTCAAATGAGGTGTATGCTGCTATCAAGGTAGAACACGAACATGATTCAGCTTCAATGGTCTACATCCTAAATTAGTTCTTGTCTACTTGATTTGTTATGGATGAAGAGTGAGGTAGGAGTCTCACTGAAACCGTGTTTCCGTTGTCCTTGCATCGCCTAGTTTTGCTTGATTTATTTTTAGCATGATTTGGGGTGTCAGGTTCGATGATGGCTGTGCTCTTTCTGTGACTTTCACTCTGTTTCTTGTGAGGTATGCTGGGTAGCTTCTGCCTGGCCGCCAGATCGGTTCCACAGTCCTCACAGCTCAGTGGCCCCGGAGGCCAACCTATAGGCAACATTTCACTGGGCTCTTCTACCCTCTCTAATTCATTTGGGATTGACGAGAGATCAAGCACAGGGAGCATAAGCCTGGGCATTCCTTCAACAGGGTCCGTCCCGCTGGGCTCCTCCAGCCAGCTGTGAATCTGAATGGTCAAAGCACCCACTGCTGCCTGCACGGCCCTCTCCAGCTCCCTAACTTCCTCCTCCTCACACAGGTCAGACAGGAGGGCTCTGGAATGGCTAGCTCTGCGGTAACGGATTTTTTTTTTTTTTTTTTTTTTTGGAGACGGAGTCTTGCTCTGTCATCCAGGCTGGAGTGCAGTGGCATGATCTTAGTTCACTGCAGCCTCCACCACTGGGTCCAAGTGATTCTCCCACCTCAGCCTCTGAGTAGCTGGAACTACAGGCTCGCACCACCACCGCCTGGCTAATTTTTAAATTTTTAGTAGAGACAGGGTTTACACGTTGGCCAGGCTGGTCTCAAACTCCTGACTTCGTGATCCGCCCGCCTTGGCCTCCCAAAGTGCTGGGATTACAGGCCTGAACCACCGTGCCTGGCCAATGGATTCTTTCCTTCGGTTTTCCTTCATGCTGCCCCGACTTAGATAAATATTTCCTTTATCAAACACTTCTTACATTACTTCAGTCTGTATAAGCCAACCATTTCCTGCTAGGACCTGGCACATATGGTAATGTCGTTTGACTTCTAAACATCTTTTCAGTCTAACTCAGTCTGGGCTGATATTGGCATCACCAGGTCTTCTATTCATTAGACATCCACTATTGGGTTTTTCTAGCGTTTCACTCACTTTGCCTCTACCATTCATATATGGGATTTATACTTAAAGCCAATCGGAGTCCCCTTTCCTTTTAATATGTACTAATCTATGTCTATCAATCTATATTTCTTTTTAAAATGATATCCTTGACTTTATTGTTGCCTTTCTACAATTGTCATATTGCTGCATTTTGTCATTTTTCCTATTATACTTTATATTTTCTGTTCTTGGTGTCAATGTCTGTGTTCAGAGGCTCACATTTTCCTGCCGGCAATTTGGAAAGTTAATAGTCTAATTTTTTACAATAATGAGCTTTGTAAATTGAAACACATTACTCCAAATCTTAGCACTTTATAAAATAGGTATAATTCCACACTGTTGAACAGGAGAACATTTGATGCTAACTCTTCCTTGCAAGGCCCCTTCCCTCCTGTCTCTGATTTGTTTTTAAATTATATTTATTTTTAGTTATGCTAGAGGTTTCCTCCATCCTTTAAAATGCTAGATGTAGTCTTTCATCTCTTGATATTCAGCCTTGGGCAGTATCATTTATTTTCAAAAAATACAAAGAATGAGAACATTCACATTCTCTCTGATCTTTTTTGCCCACCCGACCACTTCGATAGGACTCTTCGTTCATTTCCTTTTTAGTACTTTACTGATGTTTTTTCATTGTCTCCTATATTGCTACTAACCTGAAATCTGAAGCCAACCTAAATTTTTTCAAAATGTTTGAAATTATTTGTTCACCCAAATATCTACATGAATAGTTTTAAAGTATATTTTAACCAGGTACCTGGTCTTTAAGCATTTTTGCTCTGGTTTTCCCCTAGTTTTTGGTTCTCCCTCTCTTTCAATCCATCACTAAATCATACAAAGTCCACCTTGCTGTCCTTACCTTGGAAACCAAATTCTTGGAATTCCATGGCATGTGGCACACCTGCATCTTACAGAGCAGTACGTGTCCTGCAACATACGGATGACTTGAGGATTTGATTTAATCTTCCTGATCATCCCAATATCCTTAAACTTTTATACACATATGAGGAGCTCCCCATACATCAAGTGCTGTCTCATTTTGTTCTTCTGACAGATGAGCTAGCTACAGTTTTAAGAAGGTATTTTAAGTTTTCAGAGAGCTCTGTTCTCCCCCTGGGGTGGTTGCTTCACTGTTTCCCCCCATCCCTAAGATTTTCCTACTTTCTTCTGTTAGAACACTTTCCAAATACCATTCTTTCTGAGGACTAGAGAATTTTAAGATTCTTTTTTGTGGACCTATATTTATAATTACTTATAAAGTTATTTATAATTATATGGACTTGTAGCTTATCCTTGCTTATACCTGTCTAGTTACATCTCTTAGATGCCAAGGCTAATGACTGAGGGGTTTGGTCTTCATTCCTTCCATCGTTCTCCTTGAGTGCCCACTACTTTTTCTAGGGATGTGAGCATTTTCTAATCCACAGCTCCCCGCTCTCTTTAACTCAATTACTTTTTTAAAAACCTAGCTACACATTAAATTCCTCTGAGAAATTTTCTTTAAAAAAAAATCTGAACCTCAACCCGAGGCAAGTAAATGAGAATCTTTAAGTACATGGCTAGAGGGTCAGTATTTTTTTTAGGTGCTCCAGGTCAGCGCTCTCCAACCTTTTTGGTCCAGGGCCCAGTATCATAGAAGACAATTTTTCCATGAATGGGGAGGGAGAGGACAGTTTGAGAATGATTCAAGCACATTACTTTTATTGTGTACTTTATTTCTATTAATGTTACATAGTTACCACAATGTAGAATCAGTGGGAGACCTGAGCTTATTTTCCTGTATCAAGATGGTCCCTTCTGGGGGTGATGGGGGACAGTGACAGATCATCAGACATTGGATTCTCATAAGGAGCACACAATTTCCATCCCTCACATGTGCGGCTCACAGTAGGGTTTGCACTCCTATGAGAATCTAGTGCTGCTGCACTGATCTAAGAGGAGGCAGAGCTCAGGTGGTAATGCAAGCCATGGGCAGTGGCTGTATATAGAGATGAAGCTTTGCTTGCTTGCCCACCATTCACCCCAGGCTGTGCAACCCAGTCACTAACAGGCTACAATCCAGTACCAGGCACCGGAGACCCCTGCTCTAAGTGATTCTAATGTATAGTCAGAACAGTCAATAGATGTCTGCTATTCCCTTGTTTATGACCTCATTCAAATTGGATAACCTAAGAGCTATATATAGAAAATAATATGTTATAAAATAAATGCATGCATAAAATATAGTAAAAACTATATAGAGAATAGTAAACCATTTCTGAAATGGTGGAGTAAGGACTTCTGAAAATCCACTTCTTTATAAAAACAATGAGAAGAGTAACAAAATGATCAAATGCCACTTTTCAGAGTTTTGAATATTCACCAAAGACTTGCAACAACCTGAGGAGTATTCATTCAAGAGAAATGGCTGAATATTGGTAAAGTGATTCACTTCGTGCCATTTAACTTTGCCTTATTTATTTCTCCTCTCATCATTCTGAGATAACTGTGAAAACCAGCCAACAATCAGCTGCTAGAGGAGACAGAATAGCTTTGGAGCTTCCCAGATACCCCCTTCTCAGACAGTATTCCATTTTTGATCTTTCTGGAAGTTCTGCTGAAAAGTCTCATGCACAGGGCTTGTCTGTATTTGATCGCACTCTGTGTTTACTTACTGAAAAATCCTAAGCCCAAGATGACTGTCAAAAACAAAACAATACAAAACAAACAAAAAAACAGGCAAAGTAGTTCAGGTCTGTATATTAAAAATGTACAAAACATGTTTGAAAGGGATCAAAGAAGACTACAGTGGAAAAACATCTCGGGTTCATGATATAGGAGCTTTAATATTGTTAAGGCAGTATAATTCTCCACCTTTATCTAAAGATTCAATGCAGTGTCTTTAAAAATCCCAGCTTCCTACTCTGCTGAAATTGACAAGTTGATTCTAAAGTTTATATGAAAATGCATAGAACTCAGAAAAGCCAAGAAAACCTTTTAAAAACAATGTTGGAGGACAACTATTTCTGATTACAAAAATTATAAACTCATAGCTACCAAGATCGTGTGCTTCTGGCATATGCGCAGACACGTAGGTCAATGGAATATCAGTGAATTAACTGAAATAAGACATGCATGGTCATTTTATTTCAATAACAGTGCAAATGACCTTACAATGGAAAATAGTTTTTTCAGCAAATGATGTTGAAACTATTATATTACTCAATATCCATATGAAAAGAATGAAGTTGGACCTCTACTTCACATTGTGTACAAGAATTAACTCAAAATAGCTATATACCTAAATGTAAGAGCAAAAAGCACCACCACCAACAAACCACTTAGAAATGAGAATGCAGGAGTCAATTTTCTTAACTTTGTGTTAGGCAACAATTGTTTATTTAGGAAGCCAAAAGGACAAACAACAGAAGAAAAATAGGATACATTTGATTTTATCATTAACAAAAACTTTTGCTTCAAAGGACACCATCAAGAAAGTGAAAAGATAATCCACAGAATTGGAGACTGTATTTGCAATCCATCTATCTGAGAAGACACTTAGATTCACACTGCATTGGAATCTGTTATAACTCAACAATAAAAATATAAGTAGACAAATTTTAAAAAATAAGCAACAATGTGCATATATAATTAGCTGAAGAAAATACATAAATACCCAACATTCACATGAAAATATAGTCAACATCAAAAATTATTAGTGAAATTAAATAAAAACTCAAGGATACATGACTTCTCATGCATTAGAATGGCCATAATTATAAAAATACATGAATAGGCTGGACACAGTGGCTCACTCCTGTAATCCCAGCACTTTAGGAGGCCGAGGAGGACAGATCGCTTGACTCCAGCAGTTTGCAACTAGCCCGGACAACATGGCAAAACCCTGTCTCTACAAACAGTAGTCAGGTGTGGCAGTGCGTGCCTGTGGTCCTGCTACTTTGGAGGCTGAGGTGGGAAGATCACTTGAATGCAGGAGGTAGAGGCTGCCCTGAGCTGAAATTGCGCCACTGAACTCCTGCCTGGGTGACAGAGTGAGACCGCACCTCTAAAACAAAACAAAACAAAAATCATAAATAAAAAAGTGTTGGCAAGGATGTAGAGAAATGGAAATCCAAATACATAGCAGGTGGGAACATAAAATGGTGCAACCATTGTGGAGCCTACACTGACAAGTTTTCAAAAACTTACATATGAAATGAATTCCCATATGACCCAACAATTCCATTCCCAGGTCTTTACATAAGGGAAATGAAAGCATATGTTCGTATAAAACTTGCACAAGAATCACAGCAAAATGATTCACAGTTGTGGAAAACTGAAACAATTTATATGCTCACCAACTGATGAATGAATAAAAATTCTTGACTAAATGCTCTATGGGTAGCTGCAATCTTTGGTCAATTTTGAAGCTGACAAACTTGATTTTTGACACATTCTTGCACATTTTTCATTTTATGAAGGTATAAATCATGAAATGTTTATGTCTCACCATTGACACTGACTTTACCCCAAGGGCATGATTTACATTTTAGCTATTTGTATATGTACCTAAGTATAAAACGTAGTGTTATTTGTTTTAAAGTGTACATGGATTTTGCCATATTTTGTATAGTTTTTATAATTTGATTTTATTCAACATTATTTTCAAAATTTATTGTTTCATTTGCTCTATATTTATCTATAGTAATATAACAAATTTATTTTTCTATTAACATTTACTTTGTTTCTTTATTATAAGTAATGCCACCATGAACAATTTTTTATTTTTTTTTTATCTTGTGGCCAACTGATTATATTGAGTAGATACTTATATTGAAATTTTTGGGCAGAAATTCTGCATACCATTAACATTTTTGTCACTGTCAGTTTTCACTTTCTAAACACGACGTATTCATTACACAGTTTTATATCTTCATACTCTTGTTAACACTGAACATTACAATCCTTTTATTTTTTCTTTTCTAACATGTGTATGAAATAGTACAGTTGTTTGAATTTAATCTCCAGATTGCTAATAAGGTTGAGCGTTCACAGTTTTACATCCAGTTGAGTGAGCTTGTACACAATCTTTGATGATTGACTACTAAGTTACTGGTCTTCTTCTTGTTGACTGATAGAAATTACTTTAGGTGTTCTGGCTACTCCTTTTCTGACAGGTAAGTGTTCTCAGCAGGCCATCTCTGTGCAGCCACATAGGTCCCGGGTTCTGCAGGCTTCCACACTCCATCTACTGCGTGCCCCTATTGCTGTGTTGAAATTCACAACCTTTGAACAAGGGTCCTGCATTTTCATTTCACCCAGAGCCTTCAAAATTATGGAGCAGATCTTGGTTGTGACTATTATCCTGCTCATTTCTTGAGTAAATCACCCCGTTGAATACGTAGCGTGCCCTGCTGAAGTTGTGTTTCCTTGTGGTTGTTTTTGTTCCTCCTTAGGATCTGTCACCTCTCCCTCAGACTGGTATTAGTTCTACGAGTCTTGATGGGTATGCTGATGACATTACTTTTTCAAGATTTGGTCAGGATGTACTCTGGCTTTCTGTGCTTTTAAAGTTTGCGGTTCCTTGTTCTGGCAGATTCAGTAAGTCTTTATGCTGCTCTTCTCCACACCTCTGAACCCACCAGGCTTGTTCTACTATGGTGTTTCCCAGACATTCTTGGGCGTAAGAACCCTGGGTAGTTCCTTAAAAATATAGCTTCCCAATCTCATTCCCTAGTAATTTCAATTACCAGATCTTAAGGAGGGCTTAAATATTTGAATGTTTAATGAAATTGTAGGTAATTGCTAGAGACAACATTCAGGAATAAGTTGTCTAACAATAGTGAACTGAGGGCCAGGTGCGGTGGCTCACACCTATAATCCCAGCACTTTGGGAGGCCGAGGTGGATGGATCACTTGAGATCAGGAGAGGAAATCCAGCCTAGCCAACATGGTGAAACCCCATCCCTACCAAAACACAAAAATTACCCAAGCATGGTGGTGCGCACCTGTAATCCCAGCTGCTCGGGAAGCTGAGGTGGGAGAATCACTTTAAACTGGGAGGTGGAGGTTGCTGAGAGCTGAGATCATGCCACTGCACTTCAGCCTGGGTGACCGAGTAAGACTCTAACTCTACATACAAACATACATACATACACACATACATACATACACACACACATAGAATTAAAACTTTTTTTTCTGAGAACCACATAGGGAATAAAAGAGAAGCCAATCAGAAAACTGCAGTGTTCTCCTACTTTCTGAATGTGCTGTGTGAGGTATGTTTCAATGTGAAACCTCTCTCTCCTACCTAGTGGGATTCAAATTTAGATACTTAAGTGTATTAACAACACTGCCAAGTTCATAATTATCTGTTTTTACAATGAGTAGCATCACTTTGGTATAACAAAGCATCAACTAGCTCTGTTAAAGGCCATAGAACAAAAATAAGCAGATTCACTTATTACTTTCAGGTAACACAATCAGGTTAGACATAACTCATAGTATGGCACCATTTTATACATACACACACAAACACACACACACAAACACACATCCACTCTATTTATTCAATACAGATCTACCATAACCTAACTAATGTAGTAAACTTTTCAATATTTAAGAGAAGTCATGAGTCTTATCTGAATATTGGTGTCCGTAAGACCGTAAGAGTTGCTGCATGATCTCTATTTCTTAATCCTCAGGTTCAGTACTTTCTCTCGTAGCAGGGAGTCTAAACTTGTGACAGACCAGGATTATCCTCCCAGAGTTAAGGTCATTCACCAAATAAAATAATTTCTAATGATACCCATACATTTTCTTTGCAATTGTCTGTGCCTGCCATTGCGCAAACGCTTTGGAGCTTGCATTGCATGTTAAATACTTTTACTGTATTCTAACCCCAGACTGTTTGGCTAAACTTCAAGCTAACCTACTTTGTCCTGAGCGATGTTACATTGGTTACATCAGAGAAAATTCTCTGTGTATTTCTTATTAATGTGCAATTTGTTCAAATCTGAGGATTTCATAACAATTTTCTTTCCCCAAGATGTATATACTTCACCAAACTGTGGTAGAATTCCAAAATCTAGTCTTCTAATGGGAAGTCCTGCTTTCCTGGGAACTGAAGGGTGGACAGGGACTTCTTTTGAGATGGCTTCACTGGGCCATCATGCTCCCTCTCTCCAAAAACTGGTGTGAGTGATGGAGATAATCATTGGAGACCAGAGAAATGCAGACAGAAATGTATGCGCTAGAGGGAGGAGGTCAGGGGCTGTGTGGGAAGAGATGGAGATGGAGATCGTGGGTAGAGAGAAGCAGTCTAGAAACTGGGAGCCACAGGCACAGGCTGGGAGTAACGGTTCACATCCACTGGCCTCTGAGACTTCTGGCTGGGCTCATTCTGCCTTTCCTGAGGCCTGTGCGGGGACCACCTCGTTGGTAGGATTTTTAAGATTCTCCAGCATTGTCTCAATAAAACATCTCATTAATCTGCAATTCATTTGAAGCGTGTCTTGTCATCTCCCACAAAATCGCCTTAACCAAGACGCTATTTTATAAACTTTTTTTTTTTTTTTTTTTTTTTTAATAAATCAAAGCTACACACACAAAGGGCAGCAGTCACACTTCTTCACCAATATCAGACGGTCTTTAACCGAGGGAGGGTGTGCATGTGGCCAGGAAGACCGTGCCTTTCTAGGCTTTATATCCGTGATCTCCTGCTGAAATTCAGCATGCTTTAAATATGAATGTGGACAACAAATTAGAGTGACGGGCGAGGCATCTCTGATTGTGTCATCAGGAGAAGTCACAGATTTTTCCTATTATGTCATAATTACCACACATGGCTAGAAATTTCATTAACAAGTAACAATTATTGTAGTAGTTATTGAACTAGCGGCTATATGTTTAGTATATATTAGTATATGATTAACATATTAATATAAACTAAATATATAATAATTATACACTAAATTATTACTATATAATCATATGCTATATAATTATATATTTAGTATATAGTATTTATTATATATAATATATAGTATACATAATACTGTTATCTACTAAATATATTATATAGTAAACAATATATAAAGACATGACTATATTTAGTATATAATTATAGAGTAATAATTATATAGTATATAATACATATTTAGTATATAATTATATACTAATATATACTAAAATTATTATATATAATAGTGTATAATTTCGAGCAGCATATTGAAAACTGTAGTTTTAAAATTTTATATTTAAAATGTATATGCTAAGAGTGTTATTCATCAGATTTCCAAAGAGGTCTGTGGCACAAAAATGGTTAAGAACCAATGACTTAGGTTGGTGTCGTATCAAAGGGGAAGGGAGCTTACAGCTCCTACGTGAAGGATTTGGGGTTCATATATGAGAAATGCTGGCTTAAAATCAGCATAGGAAATACTTTTCTCAAAATATTACTGATTATCCTTGGATTCCTCCCTGGAGGTCCTTGGTTTAGCCAAACAGAATACGCTCCAACCTAAAGGCAGAGGTCAGGATCAAATGAACTCTTTAAGGTTTCTATCATCCTAAGTCCTATTACTTTGTAATTTGATCTATCCATATGCTTAACTGCTACTTTACCAAATATAAGTCTGAGTAAGTTCTTTTCTTCCTCAGTGAGAGTCAAACTGTTACATGCAGATGGATACACTCCATTGCTCACAATGTGGGAGGATTTGCTCAATAAGCAAAATCCTTAAGTCTAAATGAATTTTCTAGACAGACACTGCTTCAGTGTTTCTGAATATATAATCACAGACAAAATACATTTTATAATTTTTACAGAATTTACGAAATGCTAACAAATTTTCAAAATGTGATACATTCAAAATGCAGCTTTTTGCCACATTCAGATATAATAGATTTATTTTGAGGTTAATTAAAATGCTATCTTCCATACTGAAGTTAAAGAAGGAGTCAATTAGGTCTTCTGTGGGATTTCATAAGGAATGTTTTCTTGTGTTTTTAAAACTTTTCTTTTCTCCCCATGAACTCAGCCTCAGCTAAAATAAATCTAGAAATATGTTTATTGTGTTTATGAGGGTTGAACGTAACCAACTTCTAGCCCTGGGGAACAGCCTTGCTGTGGTTTGGCTAACCATGCTGCTGTGACTTGACTAATTTCACTGCTTGACATCAGTTCAAGCAACTGAAATGTTTCTTGCAGTTTATTTTGCAATATATAGTCAAATATGGCCCTAATCTCTTTGTGATCAGCTCATTACATCAATATGGAAAACTGTAGGCATGTCCCTCTTAAGCCTTTTGTAGGTGGGTAGGGAGACAGCGAAGTAGATTTTAGCCAAGTGACTGTGAGACATATCACTTTCAGGAAAAGAAAAAAGGGGAGAAAAAGCATAGACATTCAAATTAACAATGGGTCAAGAATGATAAGGGTTTGTTAACTGCCATTTTCCCATCTCCCAGGTGTAGTCACCTGTACCGACTTTCTACCGCCTCTCATTCTTCCCAAGCTCAGCTATATCATAAAAACCTCCTAATATTAGATTTCTACTGACCAGACTCTCCTAAGCTCCCAGTGAGAAAACACTAAAATGTTGTCAGATCTCCAAATTTCAATGATGAAAATGAAAACTGTGTAAAATACTCACAGGTTGGATGAAAGTACGCAACAAGAATTAGGAACACCAAACAGTAAATTTGTGGAAAGAGACGTAATAGATTCTCTCTCTCAGAGCAGGTTTTGTGGAGCCCATGACAGCACTGATGAGTAAATTTGCTTGCATTAAGGCTCCTGTCCCTGAGGGTGAAAATATAAAATGAAAAGTCACTGAGAAAAATGGCAAATACAAGGGGATAATGAAGCTTCTTTTGTAACAGAAGATTGTGCTGCCAAAGAAAGAAAGGAAATTATTTAAGAGGTTCTGTTCATATCTGAACATCATGATAATTACAAGTACGTACACACACACACACACACACACATACATGTAGATATATCGCAATGAACTAACAAACTAAACTCAGTTATAGACTGCACATATATAAGACTCTATAAATTGTACTAACAAAATAATAACTGCAGACTGCATATATATGTAAATATATATAATGTTAGATAATTAATCAGTAATTATTGACTTCATATATATATGAAGTCTCTTTCTCTGTGTGTGCATATAGTTAGTTACAGGTAGTTACAAACTGTATATATATATATATATGACTATACACATTATACCAACTAAATACTAACACTATAATTGCAGATTGCATGTGTATATGTGTGTGTGTGTGTATATATATACATGTATATTATGCCTACAACTAACCAGTAATTGTGGACTGCATTTATATATAATGTTTATATATATGTATCACAACCCTAACCCTTTTTATATATTATATATACACACACACATATATACACACACACACACACACACACATATCCATTAGTTACAGACTTAACTGGACACTCTGCTTTCTACCAAGCATCCTTTTCCCCTTTTTAACAGAACTTTGATTTGTTCTATAACCCATGGAAGCCATGTGGCTCTGCAGCCTCTCCGCCCTGCCAGGTGCAGGAGTAAGTTCCAGTTGTCTGAGCCAATGATCGTGATTGTATTCCTTTCACCACAGTTGGACAGGAATCCAAGCGTAAGATGTTCAGCACAGAGTACTATTCTGAAAACTCTTGATAGTCTCAAGGTAATGAGCCCAGAAGACGTGTTTCTATTCTAGGTTTGTGGGAGAGGTTTCCCCCTCTCCTTCTGTACATGGATGTGGATACTGGTATTTCACGCTGATTGCAACAGGAAGAGAAGCAGTCTGAAGACAAAGCTGATGCACCAGAGACAAAGCCAGTAACAGGAACTGCAGCCCACTGATCATACTGCCCAGCCAATCATCCTGCCAGGACATATAATTTCTTTCTTTTTGTTTAACCTGAGACCAGGCAGAATTTCTGCTTAAGTGCAGCTGAAAGCTCTTTACTGATATGTGTTTTTTACGTAACTCTCATCTTTTATCTTTAGTAATTTCGGAGTGATATCTTAAACACCTTGCCATTTCATTTGCAAATTTAAGTTATTCTTCTCCCAATTTCCTCCCAAAATCCTACTAAATGTTTTCAATGTGCCATGTACTGACTTTTCTTTGCAGACATTGATCCTCATTGATCTCCCACACAAAACTTTGCCATGTGCCCTGTACCTGCTATTGCCCCAACCCAGAGCTCTGGCCATTCAACACACCCTACCCCAATTCCTTTCCTCACCAGGCAAATGCGTCAACTCCTCCTCCATGTCTCAGTCCAGCTTTCTCTGTGGGGGGTTTTCCAGACCATTATCTCTTCTTTCCACTACTTGTGACCATTACACTTTGACAAGCAAAGTGCTCCTAAGACAATCTTCCTTTGTGCTCCTAGTTCTCATCATATTGCAGATAAACGTATGTTTCCTATTTATGTTCCTAACTGTGAACTCCTAGCGGATATGAATGATGTTTTTCTTTTTACCCTTAGGGTCTGGCACATAGTATTTGCTCAGTAACTTTTTCTTGAGCTATATTACATGGAAGTTGGGTTTGGCGTGCATTTAATTAATGAGAAAAATGTGTCTTCTGAAGACTATCAACCTGCATCTAAACGGATAATTCTGAAAGAATTGCAAGAATAAAATATAATGTCTACTTTAATAAACATGTTTTGAAAGAAAGGTGAGGAAAATAGCCCTGTCTACTTGACACAGTGGGACAGTTGCTGAAGTGGTTCTTGAATGTTTATGCAAAGTAGATACGTCTATGGGATTTCCTGTCACTCCACCTGATTTGTGTGCTTTGGAAGCTACATGTTTAGTGTGTTTTGGTTGTAAGGTCAGCAATAGGAGTCTGGGAAGGATCATTTTTTTTCTTTCTCTCTTTTTTTCTCCCTCTCTTCCTCTCTTCTAGTTTCTCTTTTCTTGATTATCAATGACACTTGCTCAATGGCATTTATTAACGACAGTAGTTGTATGAGTCTGTTTTCATGCTGCTGATAAAGACATACCTGCAACTGCGCAATTTACAAAAGAAAGAGGTTTTATTGGACTCACAGTTCAACACGGCTGGGAAGGCCTCACAATCATGGCAGAAGGCAAGAGGAACAAGTCACATCTTACCAGGGTGGCAGCAGGCAAAGAGAGAGCTTGTGCAGGGAAACTCCCATTTTTAAAACCCTCAGATCTGGAGAACTATTCACTGTCACAAGAACAGCACAGGAAAGACCTGCCCCCGTGATTCAATCATTTCCCACCCAGTCCCTCCCATGACACATGGGAATTATGGGAGCTACAAGATGAGATTTGGGTGGGGACACAGAGCCAAACCATATCAGTAGTTATTAAAGGCTTTTTATGGTTTTCCACTTTTATATTTAGAATAGAAGCTCAAGACAAGAGTTGCAAATGCACACTATGCTAACATAATAAGCTAGTCCTTTTCAAGGCTCATCGCATATTCTTCCTCTGCCTGCAGTTACTTTTCTCATAAAGATTCATCCTCAGATACACTCATGGCTTCTTTTGCATGTAATTAATCTAGTATTGGCAAAACACAACTAATATCTGGAAATTAAAGGCATGGCTAAATAAAATCTACCGATGATGGATTGTAGATGTAATGTCGGAAAACAGCTTTTCTCGATTTGCTGTGTGTGTTGTGATTCATAAATCCTCTCCGATGATATCTTTGCATGTAGTAAGAAAATAAAAAAACCTGTCATACAGGATAAAGTGTTTGCACAGATTCAATAGTAAATCACATATAAAATTACTTTGCAAATTAAAATGATACTTAAATCAAAGACTATCTACAGTAAAGTACTTAACACTTTTCTTGCAACAGAAAACATGCCATGTTATATACATTTGTGAGGTAATTTCATTACTATTTATTTTAAAACTGAAGTGCTATGGAACAGATTAAGACCACAGACTGCTTGGACATTGGACTTTTTGCTTAGTAGCAATATAAATTTGGGCCAATTGTTCAATGCCTTTGGGTTCAGTTTGCTTACCTGATGATGACAATAATGTCATTACTCATGAGGCTACGATGATGATGAAAAAGAGTTAATGCAGGTAAAGTCCTGACATATCAATTCCCTGCTAATTATTCATTGAGAATACGAACATCAGTTTCTCCTGCTAGACTTCATGCTTCAAGACAGGGATCATTTCTGCTTAGTTTGTCTCAGGGTCTCTGGCACTTAGCCCGGTGCCTGATGTTTTGCAGACCTTCCGAAATGGTTTGAAGGATGCATAAATCCTGAAGGAACTCATGATTTTGAGTGTAATGGTTTTCTTCTGATAAAACAGTGGGAGAAACCAGAGAGTGAGGTGAACCCTAGCGGAGGAGCAGATTACCTGGGAGAAGTGGGAATTAGTTCCATGACATAAAGGAAGTTAGAGACCAGGATGGTGGCTGCCTCCGGAGGTGGCTTTGACTGCACTCGTCTTTGATAAGGCTATGACTTTAGACCCTGCACCTTTATACCTCATTCCTTCTCCTTTATCGCTCATCCTATGCCTTCAGATGTCCTCAAGATAGACTTCATACTTCCCTTCTCAAAGTCTGTTCTCTTTTATACGTTTTTTGAGAAGTTAAGATACTGTGTTATCGTTCCCTAGTAATATTTCAGGTTTAACTCTTTTATTATGGAAAAAAAAAAGGCAAACAAACTAAAAGAAATCTTGTTCTCATGGTAATAACAGATATCACAAGTGGACAGTAGTATTATTTTGCCAATCAAGAAGATAACTTTTCATTTCTTCTTGAATTCAATTCAACTGACTATTCCACCTTTTTTTATTTTTATATAGTTGATCCTGGATAGAGACCTGTCTGCCAGCTTTAAAAGCTAAGCTTCATGATTTAAAGTAATCTTTCATAGGAGAATCAGTGGAAACTGAGAAGAATATGAATTTATTTGTGAAGTTAATAACCACCTTTGTATGATACCTTGGTGAATAGATTTTTACAAAATATATTCTCTGTTTTGTTCTGCACAAAATTTTCATTAGCATCATCTTACAGATGAGGAAGATGAATCACAGATCAAGGGATTATTTTGAAGCAGATCCATGGTGCATTTCCTGGCAGCAGCCTCCCATACTTTGTGTTTTTTCTGTGCTACTTCACATTTTATATTCTGGCTTCCCATTAGAGGAAGATTCTCTCTGCCAGAAGAAATTGAACCCTGCTGTATTATCCTAATGTCTTAGAGGAGCAACCACTTAGTGTTCCAGTTGAGGAGGCAAAGAGGAAACCTTTGGTTTGATATGGCTATGACCAGCAATGTGCAGAAGATATTCAAAAGAAAAAAAAAAAGACTTTCATAAAAATCCATTAATGAAGACTCAGTTCCAACAGGGTAAGCTCTGAGCTAGTAATAGAGCAGAAGCAATCATGTGGGATTGAAGTCATGCACGTCTAACAGAAGAGGATCAGGATGGAGCCAACGCAAAGAGAAGAGAGTGCAATGCTGGTGGCCACAGAATTAAAGGGTCCTCAACTTCCCTCGTTTAGGAGCGATTAGGAACTGATAGTAGGGTCCACTAAAGGTCTCGTTTCAGAGTATACTTATCATAATACCAGATCATTTTAATTGTGTTTTCTTCATATAGTAACAAGTTAAAACACACATATCCTAAAAACTGGTCTGGGGAAGTTGCCTTGACTGTAAGCTCTGAGGAAGGACAGGCTATTTCCTGCTTGCTCTTAAGTCTTCGACAACCACCTTGCATTCCATTATATTATAAGTATTCAATAAATATTAGTCAAATAATAATATGTTTTCTGCAACTACCTTCTCTAGTGACCGGCATAGAAACTGTCTCTTATACACATCTAGATGTGTATAAGAGACAGGCATAGAAATGTGTGCAAGGGAACACTGAACAGAACTGGAACTGTCTCTTATACACATCTAGATGTGTATAAGAGACAGGAACTGGAAGGAAAAACATTGTAGCACAGACCTGTTGTTGATACTTCTTGACTTATTTTTTGAGACTTTATGAAAATTTTGATGCCTCAGATCTTCTCTCATTGCCTAATGCTTTATTTAAAAAACCCTGTGTCATCAGGACTGATCATAGTGACAGTCATTTGAATAAAAGTCTTCGAGTTTTATGTTTCCGTAATTAACTTTTTAAAATTTATTTTGGGCAGAATGGTGTTAGTTCACAAAGATGGTATTGGACGAGGGATTTGGTTTATCATTGCCCGAATGTAAGAAAGAAGGAAAAGGTAGATAAGAAGGAAATGGGTGAGATATCTCTCATTTGATGCTTAAAAGTATCCCTCCTGTGGATCGATAAGTTGTCCAAAAACTAACCTGTGCCCCGCAAATCCCTCTTTCATACATCATCGATTCAAAAAGTATTTGTTGAGTGCCTGCTATGGTCCTGGAGATGTATAAATAAAATAGACAAAACTTCTGATGTCAAGTACTTTCCCTTCAAGTAAAAATGTATAGACTATTAGATAACAGTAGGGAGAAAAATAAAAGGCAAAAAGGTGCAATAATGTTTCCCCAGCGGGTGAAATGGAGCTGGTATTCTCTTAATTTTCCATAAGCCTTAGGCTGAAAAAGGAAGAGTCTTTTCCTAAACCAGGAAAGTCAGGAAATTAGACAACTGAATAACTGTATTTAGAATATAAAAGAACTAACAGCTCAACATCTGCGTACCATAACTTGCTACAGCAAATACATCATGAAAACATAGATTAATAATGATTGAGAGCTTACTATGGGCCAGATATTCTGCTAAATAAGTACCTTACATGTATTAATTCATTTAATACTCACAAAACCCAAGGGTACAGGCACTACCATTACGCTCATTTCAGAGTGAAGAGCATTGAGTCTTGGAGAAGTGACATGACTCGCCCAAGACAAACAACTGTTAAAGGGGAAGGCTGAGATTTCAACCAGGCAGCCACTTCAAAGTCAAAACGTCATACTGCTACCAGAGAGTCATTTAGATTTGTATTTGTTTTGTCCTTGCCTTTTCTCATAAAATTCTTATGGCTGGAAAGCCTTTTCCCCTTAGTTGATGAACTAGCAAAAGGTGATCATTAAGTAAATTTATCAGCTACTCTTCTAGTTATCACAAAAATATCCCAATTACTTACCCAGGAGACATTTTCATCCTCAAAGGATGGTGAGTTAGCATTAGATATTCCTCTATCCTCATGGCCCCTTCCTGCGTTGATCAGAAAAATCTCTAACTCCCTGACATTAAAAGATTAAGCAGGTATAAGTATTTAATTGGAGAACATCAAAGGAAAAAGTTTCTGAAGACTTCATCATTCTCTTAACACTAGACTAACAAGCCCTTTTTACCTTCCTATGTTTTAAGAAAAAAAAAATCACTTGAAACGAAGAAAGCATTTGCGTTGTATTTTTCTTGTTAGTTTTTTCAAATATTTGAGAAAACAGAGAATAGGATTAAGTTAGTCTGTGCATTTGAAATGGAGATAAAACTACCATCATCAGGGAGTTCTGAACTGATCTTTCTGAAGAAATTGCCTCACATCCCAAATCCTATATATATATG
>NW_012106186.1:1442641-1522603 GCF_000951045.1 Mandrillus leucophaeus
CTTTTTCTTTTTTTTTTTTTTTAAGAAGAGACACAGTTTCAGCATGTTGACCATGTTGGTCTCGAACTCCTGACCTCAGGTGATCCACCCGCCTCGGCCTTCCAAAGTGCTGGGATTACAGGCGTGAGCCACGGCGCCCAGCCCTAAATCTTTTATTGGTCCCCCATTCAGTTCTAGTTATTCTGTCAGTTACCTCTCTGCCCCAAAGACACCCGCCCACATACACACACACACATATGCACACACATACACACCACACATACAAAAAGCTTTTTTAAAACCATATTTTCTATTACATGAAAATAAACTTTTTTACTTTCTTTGAAAAAGAGTTAAACTTTCCATAAAATATAATTTACCGCACATTTTTCACAGGCATATTTCTCCATTCAGAAACTTCTAGTTATTTTATTTGTTAATCAGGAAAAAAAAGTATGATATAAAGTATGGTATAATAGTATCATAGTGCTGGGTGCTAACATAAACTTGCTTAGGGATACTGCTTTTTGTGTTATTTTTTTCTGTTATTTACACTGAGTTTTGTAGAACTGAAATATTAACTCTGTTTCCTTGACCTAAATTTCTTTACCTTTAAATTCATGATTTTTTTTGAAAGCAGCAGATTTTAAAACTTTTTAATTTTGAGATAATTATAGCCTCACAGAAGGCTGCAAAACTAGTACATAGAGACTGCATACTCTTCACTCAGCTTCTGTTAACGGGAACAAAAGAAGTGGAGTTTAGCATTTGTTACCCACCACTTTATTGCTCTAGAAATTTGCTCCTCTGTTTCCTGACTTTAATGTAAGTTATAAATACAGTACCTGAGGACTTATGTGGGACTGCTACACAGTAACAAGAAATATTTTTAAGGTATCTAATTAAAATATGTCCTCCGGTTCTTCCAAATATAACTCTAATTAAAGCCTATGCAAGTTATAGACACACAGGCTTTTAGATGTATGAGGCACTTTAAAAAGTGTAGCTATTTTATCCTGAAAAGTAGCGTCTACATCAATGTACTTACTTATCACAGGAGAAGAGAAATTGTTTCCAGCTGGCTTTGGCTAAGTAAATCTAACATAGAGACCTCTGTGGCTTGAGAAGGGGCTTTGTTAGGTTGATTTTCTGTGAGATGGATTCTATTCAATACACAATTGTGGAGGGCGATCCTTAAGACAGAAAAATAATATGGACTGGACTGGAAAAAAATAGTGAGTAACCACGCAGATTTGCAACCAAACTCCCCCTACAAAAAAATAACCAGCAGTTACCAGGAAAAACGTGATTCAGAGATGTGATTTAATGCAGAAATTTATTTACAAAAAAAGGGTAAAAAAGGAAACACAAAACATAACTAGTGTTGGCTGGTGAGACTTGGCAGGGCAACGGGTATCATTGTTCCAACATTGGAACATTGTTGCAACTTCTTAATCCAAAAGCATTCTAGTGTGTTGGCTCCCAACTCAGGCCCTGACCTTGGACTGATCCAGCCTGCCCTGAGGTCACCTTCCCTGCTCATCAGCTGTGAGGACCTGGGCAAGTCACTGCACCTCTCTAGGCTTCATTGTTCTCTCCTGGAAAATGGGACCTGGCACCAGGACTTAGGCACAGGTTTGCGGTGAGCATGCGGTGGCCTAGTGAAAGGAGCGCTTACCGTCATCCCTGATATGTTAAGCCCCTAGTACGTGTGGCTGTTGGAATCATCCGCTTCACCATCTTTTAAAGCAACGTTGCTTCTTATCTGCATTTGGGTCCTAAAGGGCCCTTGACTTTCAAGAGAATTTTTGTTGTCCTGGATTTATTTAAATCAACGTAATGCAACAGTAAGTGTGTTTACCTTTCAAAATGTTTAACATGAAAACAAATTCATTTATGTTGGAGGGAGATAAGTAGGAAAAGGACATCGTGGTTTCAAGCCCGGCTCCAGCAGGGCTCTCCATGGGGTTTGGTATAGTCACCTCCCTGTGGCCGCAAAGTCCTTCCCTGTAAATAACAGCCAGGGCTGACGCTCCTGCCTCTTCCTCCTGGCTCAGAAGCAGGGCTCATTTCCACTCTGATTGAGCTCTGAAAGGAGTTGCGAATGGGGGAAACGATTGATGCCCTGGGCATTTAAAATCTACTGAATTATCGACATTACCATCAAATCTGAGACAATAACTGTGTTGTTTGTGTTTTTCACAGTCTCAACTTTAGTAGTAGTTCAATCACTTTCCTTAGTCCCAAATGTCGTGAATATTATTTCTGCTAGGGAACAGTTGTGGAAGCTTTCTTCATCATCACAATCAAGAAACACTTTAGAACTTAATTTTGGAAGAAAATATCAGATACGTAAAAAAGTCGAGTGAATACTATAATGACTCCCATATGTCTATCATGCAGACTCAAAGTTTTTTCAAAATTTTGAATAATGACTTCACATTTTATTACATTTGATCCATATATCCAATTAAAAATGATCAGATATTTTTAATTACTTTTTCTACTAATGACTTTATTGACATATTATTGCCAAATAAAAATTGTATGTATTTAAGGTATACAGCTCAATATGTTGAGATATATGTTCTGTAGACATTGTGAAATGGTCACCATAATAAAATTAATTAATACATCTATTACTTCACATAGTTAACTTTTTCTTTGGTATGGTGAGAAGACTTAGAATCTATCTCTTAGCAGTTTTCAACTATACAACACAATATTGTTAACTACAATCATGGTGTGGTACATAGATCCCAGTAATTATTTTTAATTGGCACAAAAAAATTGTACATATTTATGGGGTACAGTGTGGTATTTTGATACATAGGTATGTTATGATCAAATAAAGGTAATTAGCAAATCCATGGCCTCAAACATTTATCAACTTTGTGTTGAGAATGTTCCAAATATTCTCTTCTAGCTAGTTGAATATATACAACAAATTGCTCACTCTAGTCACCCTGCAGTGCTAGAGAACATTATAGCTTAATCCTCCTACCTGGCTGCAATCTTGTATCTGTTAGCCAACCTCTCACTCTCCCCTTTTCCTCCTACCCTTTCCTGCTTCCATCACCATCCTACTCTCTACCTCTATGAAAGTGACCTTTAAATATACTTTTTAAATAGGGTACTTTGAAGCAAATAACAGATACTATGTCATCCTAGTCCTGCATACATCAACATACATTTACAAAAATTGGACATCTTCCTATGTAACCATAACATATGTATTAAATTAATAAAATCAACAATAATTTCTTGCTACCCACTCCATAATTACATTTTTTTTTTTTTAGATTTCTAATATTATGCTATTTTAACACTGGTTTGTTTGAATCCGGATCCAAACAAATCTATAATAATGAAGTATATTTTAAATGAAAGAAGGATCTGAACACAAACAGGATGTTAACAGAAGATTACGAATGCACATATGGGCTAGAAATTTCTGTTACATCACTTTACAATAGAAACTGCAATACTCAACCTGTATTATGAAACTCAGAAACTCAAACTGTAATATGAAACTCAGCCAGGAGGGGGAGCAGAGCACTAAATAGCTTTCTTTTCACCACATCTAACACCTTGGCGTTCACTAAATTTGGGAAAAAGATAAAATATCTGTTGCCAGGGCACAGCTCTGGAAAATGTAATAATATAATTCCTGTTGATCAAAATGTGAAAATAAAATGAGAGCGTCTAAAATGGGAAAAAAAAATTGATACTTATTAGCAGGAAAACTGTTTATACTTGAGTATACTTAATTTGTTGGTCATCAGGCAAAGTTCAAAAGAAACAATGCTAAAACAGAGAAAGTTGACCATATAATGTCCAATCACATGATATATCATACACCACGTTGTGCTTTAGCAATTGTCAAGTGTTTACAAGTCATAGATAATACATACCCTCCTCTCATCACTTAAAATTATGCCATGTACATTAAACAAAGCAAAAGAAAGTCACTCTGAAGTGTAACTATGCATAACACCACTGAAGTGAGCTTTAGCTGCATTCATTCATTCAACAGATATTTGTAAAATGCCTAGGCACTTCACTGGGCATTGCAAGAAACCTAAAAGATAAATATGAATACTTTTCCTTAAGTTATACTTAAGAATTTCAAGTAGGGGGAGAAGTGCTGTTTCACATTTTGATATTGATATGCTGAGTCATGCAGTGCTGCTGAACTTATGCCAAATTTTCACTTTTGAGAAAAGTTGAAAAATTGGGAAAGGTATATTTTCTTATAAATGGATGTGGTTGGAATTTATGCAGTTCTTTAAAAATATATATTACCCTGAAAATATATCCTATGAAGGTTAACAAATTGGTCAATGCAAGAAGTAATGCATAAAGAAAGTATTGAAATAAGTATGCAAACAAAAATGAAAATGCTTATTATATAAAAAAGTTTTAGTGATCAGATGCATATCAATGTCCAGAGCATTTTGGGAAATATAACCTTCATTAGGGCAGTGCAAAGCTTCAAACTCTTAGTTAAAATAATAACTTCGTGTTGTGACATATAGATAAAAACTAAATTTCAGATGCAGGCATATCTTGTTTTATTGTTCATGTTGCCTAATTGTGCTTTGTAGATATTGCATCCTTTGCAAATTGGAGTTGTGTGTAACCCTGAATTAGCAAACATATCACTGCCATTTTTTCAGCAGCATAAACTCACTTTGTGTCTCTCTGTCACATTTTGGTAATTTTTGTAATATTTCAAAGTTTTTCACAATTACTATGTCTGTTATGATCTGTGATCTTTGATGTTACTATTGTAGTTATTTTGGCGTGGCATGAATCACACCCATAGAAGGCAGCAAACGTATTTGATCAATGTATGTGTTCTGACTGCTCCACCAACAGGCCATTCACCCATCTCTTCCCCTGTCTCCAGTCCTCTCTATTCCCTGAGACACAGCAATATTAAAATAAACAAATTAATAACCCTACAATGGCCTCTATATGTTCGAGTGAAAGAGTCGCACATCTCTCACTTTAAATCAAAAGCTAGAAATGATTAAGCTTAGTGAGGAAGTCACGCTGAAAGCTAATATAAGCCAAAAGCTAGCTCTCCTGTGCAAAACATTTAGCCAAGTTGTGAATACAAAGGAAAAATTTTTGAAGGAAATTAAATAATACTCCAGTAAACACAGGAATGATAAGAAAGGGAAACAGCCTTGTTGCTGATACAGAGGAAGTGTTTGTCCTCTAGACAGAAGATCAAACCAACCACGACATTCCCTTAAGTCACAGCCTAATCTGGAGTGAGGTCCTAGCTCTCTTCAGTCTTACGAAGGCCGAGAGAGGTGATGAAGCTGCAGAAGAAAAGTTTGAAGCTAGCAGAGATTGGTTGTGAGATTAAAAAACGAAGCCATCTCTGTAACATAAAAGTGCCAGGTTTGAAGCAGTCAGTGCTGATGTAGAAGCTGCAGCAAGTTATCCTGAAAATCTATGTAAGAGAACTGATAAAGGAGAATACACTAAACAGATTTTCGACGTAGACAAAAGAGCTTTACATTGGACAAAAATGGCACCTGAGACTTGCATAGCTAAAGAGCAGTCAGTGTCTGGTTTCAAAGCTTCAAAGTACAGGCTGACTCTCTTTGTTAGGGACTAGAGCAGCTGGTAACTTTATGGTGAAGCCAGTGCCAATTAACCACTCAGAAAATCCTCCTGTTCCGTAAGAATTATGCTAAATCTACTCTGCATGTGCCCTATAAATACAACAATAAAGCCAGGATGACAGTGCATCTGTCTACAGTATGGTTTGCTGAATACGTTAAGCCCACTGTTGAGGACTACTGATCCGGAAAAAAAAAAATTCCTGTAAAATGTTACTGCTGCTGATTGACAGTGCATCTGGCCACCTAAAATCTCTGGTGAAGATATGCAAGGAGATTAATGCTGTTTCCTGTCAGCTAACACAATATTCATTCTGCAACCTACGGATCAAGGAGTAATTTTGACTTTCCCATCTTATTATTTAAGAAATACATTTTGAAAGGCTATAGCTGCCAGACATACTGATTCCTCTGATGAACTGGGGCAAAGTAAATTGAAAACTTTCTAGACAAAATTTAAATGTCATTTAAAACATTCATGATTCATGGGAGGAAGTCGAAACGTCAACATTAACAGGAATTGGACGAAGTTGATCCAACTACCAAGGCTAACTTTGAGGAGTTCAAAACACTTACTGTTTGGAAGTCACTGCAGATATGGTGGAAATAGCAAGGGAACTAGAGTTAGAAGTGGCACCTGAAGATGTGACTGAATTTGCATGAACTCATGATAACACTTGAATGGATAAGGAGTTGCTTCTTATGATGAGCAGAGAGTGTGGTTTCTTGAGACGGAGGCTACTCCTACTGTAGAACATTGTTGAAATGGCAATAAAGGACTTCGAACAGAATCTAAACTTAGTTGATAAAGCAGTGACAGGAAACGAGATAACTGACTCTAGTTTTGATTAAATTTCTACTGTGGGTAAAATGGTAACAAACAGAATCTCATGCTACAGAGAAATCTCTCCTGAAAGGCGTCTATCGATGCAACAAAGTTCACTGTTGTCCTATTTTAAGAAATTGCAACAGCCTCCCAGCCTTCAGCCACCACCACCCTTGTCCGTCAGCAGCCATCAACAATGAGGATAGACCCTCCACCAGCAAAACACTATGACTTGTGAAGGCTCAGATGATCATTAGCATTTTTTAACACTAAAGTATTTTTAATTAAGATAGGTACATTGTTTTTGTAGACATAATGCTGCTGGACACTTAGACTATACTGTAGTATAAACACAACTTTTATATATGTACTCAGAAGCCAAAAAATTTATATGCTTTATTGTGATATTCGCTTTACTGCTATTGTCTGCAGCTTAACCTGCCATATCTCTAAGGTATGCCTGTATTTTCATAATTCCAAAATAGATCAATTACTTTAAGATTTTGAAATCTTTGATAACACATTAAATATTAATTTAATGTTTGCTCCATTATTTTCAGAACCAAACTATTCTGAAAGTTAATGGAAAAAAAAATAGAGAAAGTAGTTTTAAATGACAATATTGCTTTTACCTTATCGGCCTGCTAGCTTCTGTACTTTTCATGAAAAAAAAAAAAAAAAAAAAAGCATGTTCATCAAAATCCTAACGGTTGTTGAAACACAGAGTTGGCGAAATAGAAAAGAAACAATGCTGTTGAGAAATTTCTGTTTCTTCGATTTTGTCAAAAGTTGGACTAACTTAATTCTGTTTCTCTAAACTCAAACAGGGAAACTTGGCAAATTTCCTAGATTGACTGGCATTTGAAATTCTATAACCTTTTTTTGTTAACACCGTATTTTGAGAACATGCAACGATACCAGTTATTCCGAAACAATTGTGTTGTAACTGAAGGAGACAGGAGTATTAAGTCAAGACAAGTTATCAAAATGGCATATAATTTAAGGTTTTGGGGTAGAGCATTATTATTATGCAAGTCAAGACCTGCAATCCCTTAAAGAATAATGTAAATACTGTGAATGTCAATAGTTTACGTTGTTTCACTTACTCTTAGCTCATTATGACCTATGTTAAACCTAGTTAGTTAGATGAGCAGAAGAGACTTTGATTCTATTCTGTTATGTTCAAGGAAATCAGAGTAATTAGCAGTAGAACTCTACACAGAGAACATGGTGTTACTGGAATATATTGTTCCCTCCAAAATAATTATTGGTATCCATTATGCAAATTGAAGGCATTCCATAATGTCCACTGTACTCTCCAAGAGAACAGAAGTTTGTTTTTGTTTAGTATCATGCCCTTGTGGCTAGAACAGTATCTGATGCCTAGCAGGTGCTATAGATACATTTCTTGAAATGAATAAATTGTAGCATAAATACATAAGACGCTAGAGTTGAGATGGAGAGAATTCAAGCATGTTGAAATGCCATTTGTTGGCAAAACTGCCAGGATTGTTGACAGATATTCGGGGGAGACAGATACATGAAAAAGAACAAAAGAATATTCCTAATATATGATTTTTGTGACTAGGTAGATAGGAACATTTACGGAAATGGAGAATAGATTTGAATAGGGTTTAATATGTTTGGTTGTATTCAGGTGAAAATAATAATTATGAAATAAAATACGTCATTTGGGGGTCCCAAGACAAAGTTTCGATTGACATCGTGAACTCTGAAGAGTTTGATGCTATAGTTTAATGCATCAAACAATGATTGGATGGAGCTGCCAAGAGTGAGCACGTAAAAAGAGAGAGAGAGAATTTTCCCTTTATGAGAGCTCTCAGTTCAACTACATTCATGAGCACTTCAGTGCGGTCAATCTGATAAAAGGACACCTCAGAGGAATAACAAGGAAAAAGAAATTCCAGACCAACTCCAACATCCTGCCTCTGTAACAGTTTGCCACAGGAGTCCAAAATCTAGGCGATAGTGACAAGTTAGATAAGGGTATTCATCACAAAGCCTTCCAACTGAATCAAAATAAATTAAATGCATCAACAACAAAGCAGGAGAACAGTTTTTAATTACTTGAGAAGCTCTGAGGTTAACTGAACGCATAAGGTAGAAACAGAACGGCTTCCAGACATCTCTAGGAGTCGTCTACCATAGTAAAGCTTTGTTCCTAAAGAGGCCTTTGCATCCAAAATACTTCCTGCAAAAAAAGAAGTTTTATGATATTGTCTGTCCTATTCTATAGAATCAAATGCCTGGGAGGCATGACTTCTATTAAACACTTGGAAAACATGAATCAAAATCGCAACAGGAGCCAGACAAACTTCAGCCTCAGTTTCCACATTTGTAAATTAGGGCTCATTTCTCTGACCTTGCACAATTCTTTGGGGTTTAGAATGTGTAAAATACCTAGCATAGTACGAAGTACTTAATAAGATCTCAGAAAATGTGATTCTAATCATGAATATCTCCATTCAGGTTTTAAGTGTGCATGTCACGTCATAACTGTCCTCAAGAATAAAACATGATTACTCAATAAAGAGGACATGATAACTTACAACGTTCTTGAAACTCCAGGTGGTTTTCCCATTGATTATGCCTACATGAAAGTCAAAGATAATCTTGAAGCCTTCTTCTAATGGGAAAAGTTTGGAAACTAGATTTCTGCAATTTTTCTAGAAAAGTATTTTTTTCATTTTTTAAAAAGTTTCAATGGCATCCGGTATTGGATCTGCACATTTGATACTGGTCTTCTGAGTATATATATAAAAAAGAAAACATAAATAACCCTGCTTAGATTATGCTAGTACCTGTGAGATTGCTATAAAGCTAAGGAGTCTAGAGATGGAAGTTAGAGTGCGGATATTCTTTATTTAGGCAACAAGAAGAGACCTTTGAACTTTCTCCATTAGGATTAGTTCACTGAAGTCATCTGTGGATATTCATAAGATTCATGAACTCAAATGGGAAAAATAATTACATATTTATGTTCAACCACCCTTAACTAACAGGTGAGTTTACTTTCAGTTATATAGACAACAAACCACAGAAGAATGGGCAGTATCTTTGTGTCTTACCAAGGAAAATTACAGATATTTTCATATTATGTTATAGGCATTTTGAAATAATGTTTACACTCATCACTACTCTGAAATTAAGGTATCATTTCCAGGTTATGTATTTAGATGAAAACGCTCCAGCCCCAGCATTTATTGGTAAATCTGTAACAATTTTTACTTTGAGAGTTCAAGAGAAAAATGCCTACTTGATGGACATGCTCCATGTACAGGGAAAGCTTCTGTGCCTAAGAGTGTGAACTATTGTAGCTCTCAGGTAGTGTCACTCACACAGGAAGAACTTCTCGGGACTTCATGCTATGCCAGCACTGACCACCAAGTACTTCCACGTCAAGCTGGTCCCTGCTCTCACATCTCCAAAACTCCTCCCTTCAGGGTACGTGTCTCAGCTTGAAATCACCACTACTGTGACTGGTTGTCCCTCACTCCTACTGAATTACCAAAGCCCTTCAGGGTGGATATAATGTAGACTTTTCATTTATATTGCATCTCAAAATATAGTGCAGTACCAGAATTAGAAATAAATATGCAATTTAAAATGTTAAATATATGTGGTAAATTAGATAATAATTCATTACACTCCTGCTTCAACCTCCCAGAAAAAAGAAAAACCCAGACAACATACGTGTATGTGTGTGTGTATATATATAATAAGATATAATATACTTACATATATTTATATTATATATAATCTTTTATAAGATATTACATATTACAGTGTGATAAGAATTCTTTTTTTAGTATGAGAAAAACTACCTACTCTGACATTTTATATGTATGATATAAACTATATTTTAGTACTATGTTATGTATTATATTATATTTACATATATCATATATATAAAATGCAAGTGTAAGTAGTTTTTCTCATATTGAAAAATAAATAATGAGGAATTATTATCACAGTATGAAAACAGAGTATTCAAATCAGTGTTTTTCATCTACTTGTAACCAAGAACACTTTTGTGATTAACATGAAAATCAAATGCTGTCTTCTCCAGTTGACAGTCATTGATCTGCAGAAATTAGTCTCTCCTTCAAGTATTTATATTAGCCAAGAAGATTTTAAGATGGTTATTTTGCATAGAATCAGTTCATTTTCAGTTTTTCAAACAGGCATCATAAAATTGACTAAAAATTTTATTCTACCCCTTCTCCTTATGAATTCCAAAGTGGCCAAGAAGTACTGCTCTGAGTAGCACCATGAAAACACAGAAAGATGACATGTTTGTAAGGATGAACATTTAAGAAATGTCTCCAGGGTTCAAAAGGCAGGTAATAATCAATGACAAACCAAGAAAGGCATTTGTCTCCACCACACTGTAAATAGATGTGGGAGGGGAAAATGGTCACGATAGAAGATGTACTTGTTATATTATTGTGTTATTATGTAAGGACGTGGCTCGGCATCATTTAGTATAAGAAGAGAATAGATAGACTATCAGCTTAACAAGAGATGGTAAAGCACTGTTCTTCTCTAAATAAAAGTTATTTCATATATATGTGTGTATTATATATAATATTATATATTATGTAATATATATAATTGCAAGATAATTAACTTTATCTATTAAAAACATTTTTTAATATATGGACTTTCAAAATCTCAAAGTAGATTGTCAACACACAAGTGTTAGATTTTTCTGTTTTGGTATCCTGAAAAGGAAGAAAAACAAGTACTTCTGGCCTCAATAGAATTCTAACTAAAAGTTGAGATGGAGCATGTTTTTTCAAAGTCCCTCAATTACTGTAAAATTTAAAAGGAACGGTTTTTACTTGAACTAAACTTAAAATGTATAAAGTTTTATCTCCAACCTTTCAGGTTTGCTATAAAAGTTGAAAAAAAGCAAAGGGAATGGAACTTACATCTGCTATTAGCAACTGTAAAAATAGACATTTATATATAACTAGAGCATTATGGGCTAGAAAGGAAACTGGTCCGCAAGAGGTTTTAAACATACACTTAGATTTTAAATTTCTGTGATTTCATCAGCATTTGGAAAGTTATAAGGAGAAATTGATTTGTAAATAGTGGCAATGGAAGACTTATGGAGCTGAATAGAGCCTACGTTTTTCTTGTGATTTAAAAAATGCGTCTTTGTCTTTCACTTGTTTTACAAGATTTCTTTTCAATAAAAATATTTCACTCTGTTCTTATTCACCAATCATCTTGCTCTTTCTTCAGGTCTCACGTTAATTTTCATGATGAAGTTAACGCCTTCAACATTTTAACTAACTGGTCCTACTTATTTAGTTTTAGTAAGTGCAGTATTTACAGTAATATTAATTATGCTAATACTATTTTAAGTTTCATTTTGGGACTTAAACAGAATATTTGGAAAGTGGCTTTTTAAAAAAATCTAAATCATTAGTTCTCTGTCATATGAATACTACAAAAATTACAAAAGTTAATTCAAATGAAAATCAAAATTCAAACAAAAATTATATCAAATTACAAAAATATGATACCCCTTTCAATTATTTATGATTTCATCTCAGAACAAGTCTGATATGATTCTTGAATTTTAGGATAATTAATTTATTTAGGGGAGTCAGTAAATACTACAAACACCTCAACTTATTAGTTTTTTTTTTTTTTACTTTTTAAATGATTTTATTTTATGTGCAAATAACGAACAGATGTTGTACCCATAAATTCTACTTTTCAAAAACAAGAGGTTTTTAAAAGAAAACCACAAAAGAACTTTTAAAAGGCACTGGGATTCCTCTGCTTCTAGATCATTGCTAGGCTAGAAAAATAAAGTTAGTTCTACCAGAAATCACAAGTTAGAACTGTATATTCTCCAACGTGGAAATTCCACAGCGTAATGTCACTCCAGGTAAAGATTATTCAGTGCTCACCCCAACATCCACAACTCCCTATCAGAAGGGTTAAACCAGGTCAAAACAGTCCAGCACAATGAGGCTTCATCAAACAATGTCGTTAGGCTCTCCTGAGCTGCAAATAAACCAAAACAGGAAACACTAAAATCTAAATAATATTTGACGCTGTCATACAAATTGTTAATTCCTTGTTGTATCCTCCCTTCTATAACATTAACAAAGGGACTATTTTACTGCAAAGAAGATTTTATTTTATACATCCCTAGCCACGAATTTTTGCCATTAGTTTTTATACAAACACTGCCTAACGTCATTATCCAAATGACGTAACCATTTTACATCGACAATTCACTTCTATAGTTAGAAGTAGATTTTTTATGATTTACATAAATACATCTATCAGTGAAGATTTAACACTGAAGTGCAATCTAACATCCGTAATATCTGATGTTTTGTAGACGGCAATGTAGGAGAGATATATATTTTAATCACTTTTCATTTAAGTGAACTTACGTAAAAAATAAACTAAAAATTCAGCAGTTCCAAGTCTCCAAAGGGCATTTTCAAATGTATATAAAAGAAATGGTTACAGAGATTTTTAAGAAGCATCTTCCATCTCCACATCCTCTTGTAACTTCTGTATCATTTTCTCTTCCACCTACTACCTTTTGCCTGTAAGAGGGGCTCGGAGAAGATGGATGTTTTACTTGACTTCTTTGATATCCTAAACTTTCTGTAGCTCTTTATTTTTCTTCCATGTGTTCATTATAAATTTAGCTTGGCTTTTCTGTTTGATCTCAACTATCTTCATTGCATCCGTAGATTTATTCTATAGCTCTCGCTGGTATTTGATAGGTTTTTCAAATTCTACGTTTTTCAAATTCAAATGAATTATCCACTGTAAGATCTTTATCAGCTGCTCTCCGAAATGCTTTGGTCCACCAACTTCGGGAGGATTGTGCTTCTTTTTAAAGTTTTTATGACATTTAGATATACAAAATCGGAACAGCTTGCAATCGTTGCGGACGAACATCATGCGGTGACCAGGGTAGATGGGCCCCGAACAGAAATAACACTTCTTGATAAGCATGTTGAACCCGCGTGGGTCCCCACCGACCAAACACCCAAGCTTGAAAGGACGTCAACTTATTATTTTTAAAGAGGGTTCTAAAACGCACAGTTTGTATTACTTGACAACTATGAAATGGGAATTGAACAAATTTCCTTGAAATAAATAGCTATGCTTCATAATTTTCAGGTGTCTTGGGTCTATTGAAGTTTCAGGTCTCTCTATCTGGTTGGATTGCCAGTTTCCTCAGTGCAGAACTCTGTGGAAGTGAGTCACCCATGGGCCTTAAGCATCTCGGACAATGCTTGGACCAAACAGGATCCCTACTTGCTCTTTGGCTGCCTGATATTCTGAATGGACTGAATTAAAACAAAATGAGAGAGAAGAAAAGGTGCATCCCACTTTGTAGCTGCTTATTATAAAGAAGGCTCTCTAATATTTAGGAATATGTTTACTAAACTTTCACTAATCCACTTGCACTAACAAAGACTATTCTAGGAATGTGAAGGATACATGTTTTTTTGTAAATGAAATGAGATAAGATCATCCAAAATGAAACTGCTACATGTCTGCTATGGGAATAGATTGCATATTTTGAATTAGATGAAGTTCTGTTTATTTAAAATTAATCAAATTGTGTTTAGTCAGATGATTATCTTCCAAAACCTGTGTTCCTCATAATTTGCCAAAATCAATGAATAATTTAATATATCTGTATTCTAATAGTTTGAGATCTGCCATGGATTTGAATATATTCCCTCTGTAGAGAGCAAGTTTTATCACATTGGAAAGTGACTTAGTTTTTAGGTTATCTTTTAATGTTTCTGCCCTTCTGTAGCAGCAAACATAGCATTAAAGGTTTTCTTCTATAATAATGAATAAAACAAAATCAATGTAGCTTGTATTATTAAATGTGCATTTTGTAAACATGTTGTTAAAGTAGACTTATTCCATTTTCTGCTGATGGGAATTTTTGGCCCTCAGTGCTAAAAGCTTCAGCTCTGCTCTTTCACTCCCCAGCAATAATCACCTCACCTCCCTCATGAGATTATTTCTTAACACCCTTATTATTCTTCCTGAAATCTGCTTTGCTGTTAACATAAAGCCACTGAGCTAGTGGTTGAATATCAGTTCTGTCGCGTAGTAAATGTATGACCCTTGGAAACTTAACTAACTTCTCATGACTTAATTTCTTCCTCTGCAGAAGAGATGAAAATAATAGAGCCCACCTCCAAACACTGATCCAAAGACTAGAGGAGTTCACATATGCAACACTCTTGGAAAAGGCCCTGGCATATGGGGATTGCACCGTGTATTTTTGTGGTCGACAGTAGTTTCATTTAGTCTCCTCTGGAATATGTATTAGTTGAAAAAACTCTAAACAAAGTCTTTGCCTCCTCTGGAATAAGTATGAGTCTCCTCTAGAAATGGAAAATCAGTTACTGGTATGCCTCTCATATGAAAGAGAGCAAACAGACAGTGCCTAATAAAGACACATTAATCTTGTGATTGGTTGTTATGCATTCTCCTTCAATAGAACCATTGGAAAGATGGGAATACTTTGGAATACTCTGCTTAAGAGCAATTGCCATGCATTGTTAACTGTCAAACAACAGAGGAAGAAATTGAGTCCAAAGAAGTTAGTCGAGTTTCCCAGGATCACACATTTACTAAGTGAGAGAACTGAGATTCAACCATCAGCTCAGTGGTTATGTTACCAGCAACGCAGATTTCAAGAAGAACAAAGGTGTTCAATCAACAATACATTGTCACACATGTTTCCATGTAAAAGAACCTGGGGTTTTATACTAGAGACAGAGGCCTTAGGTCTCATTTAGGTTGTTTTATTAGGATCTTCCATAGCAATTACTTAAATTACTGCCCAATAAAAAACATTCACACAATTACAATAGAGTTGTATGTTTTTATTAAAATATACATCATAAATTGATTAACATCTGTCATATAGATTTATACAACAAATCTAGTTTTACATTGCAAATATACGAGGTTTTACTTTTGTCCTGAAAAAGTGGATGTAGCTGTCCAGAGTACTCATTATATCTTTCTAGCCAAATATTCTCTTAAAGTAATGAGTATGTTATTACTGTTTTACAGCAAGAGAGAGCGAGCAATGTCAAATTTGATCATGTGATACTTTGGTGACTTTAGTAATCCAGTAATTTTTGAAAAAGATACATGATAGAATTACTGAATTTCCAATTTGGATCCAAAGGAAATAATGTCAAAGCAAGATTTCATTACAATGTGCAAGATCATAGAATCTTTTTTTATCAATGTGTGCAATACATTCATCCCACATTATGCATCCTGCGTTATTTCATCCCATAGTAAAATTGTTGCCCCCACAATTTATAGACTATGTCATCTTAAAATTACATATATTGTACAAATTTTTAGAGATGTGAAGTATGTAATACTTTTTATTACGAATGTTTAAAAGCTGATTTAACAGAAGCCCAACATTTAGAATATTTTCAATATTAAAAATAATATATCTGATTTGTGCACTAACCAGTAACAGACAAGCCCTGTTAATTTACGCATTTGAAACAGTTTTGGAAGATGGAGTTACATATTATATGACTTGTCAAATTTCCATTAGACCTAGGTAAAACTATGTATCATTCTATCAATATATTTTATTCTTAGAATCTAGATGGTTGCTAAGGTATGTCATCGTTGTTGTTTCTTGTTTGTTTTGTTTTTTAATGAAGCTGGGCTCTGTGACTCAAGCTTGTAATCCCAGAACTTTGGTATGCTGAGGTGGGCAGATCACCTGAGGTCAGAAGTTCGAGACCAGCCTGGCCAACATGGTGAAATCCAACATAGTGAAAACCCATCTCTACTAAAAATACAAAAATTAGCCAGGCGTGGTGGCACATACCTGTAATTCCAACTATTCGAGAGGCTGAGGCAGGAGAATCGCTTGAACCTGGGAGGTGGAGGTTGCAGTGAACTGAGATTGTGCCACTGCATTCCAGCCTGGGCAAAAGAGCAAGACTCTGTCTCCCCCAAAAAATTAATTATTTAATTAATTAATTTAAAGGATTATCTGGTGGATAGGATATGGGAGAAAGAGAAGGAGAGCAAAGCCAGAGATGACTTCAACCTGTTGGGTCTGAGAAAATGAAGAAGGGGGCTGCCATGAACTGAGGTTGAAAAGGCTGAGTGTGGAACAAGTTCAGAGGTCACATGAATGGCCCTTTCCAGAGCATGTTAAATTGAGATGCTTATTAGATATACAAGCAGAAATGTCAAGTAGGCAGTTGGAAACATGATTCTGGAGTTCAACAGACATGTTTGGGCTGGAAGAATAGATTCAGGAGTTATGTAAAGTCAAGAGCTTTGATAGAATCAGCTAGGGGCGAAGATAAAAGGTAAAAAGAGGAATACATAAGGTAACAGGGAAACAAGCAGTCAAATTGATAAAGAGTAACTGGACGTACCTTAGGGAGGAAGTTTGGGGATGTGGATGACGTTAGATGAAGCATTCAGAGAAGGGTGTCTGTGAATGGGCCAGCCATGGGGACAGTGTTCCAGGCAAAACCCACTGGATACAGAGGCCGGCAGCTGGAAAACATCTTTGTCCAAAACACTACACAGTGCTCTTCTCCTTGATCTCATTAACAGTCTGATTCTTCCTCCTGTGTATTTTACCTTAGGAATGTACTTGTTCACTCTTTTACAGTAAGTGATTCCTCCTGTGACCTTTCTGTCTTTCAGAAACTTCCACCTTGTTCATGTATGAGATGCATATATAGAGATCATGGAAACATCAAACAGCAAAGTCTTTCTCCAACAACTTGGTTTCAGATACAAAGCAACAATCCAATATCAGAAATCATTTTAGAAATTGCTCATCCCTTTACAAAGCTCTGAACTTTGACTAATTCCTCAAAGACACTTATGTTTATATGGGTGTTTATTTATTTATTGTCACCAGGTTGTTCAATGGATCTCTTGACATCATTCCTTCTATCATTTTGTATCCTTTGACCAATGTGCCCCCAATACTTCCCAGCTCACCCAAGCCCAGCCTCCAGTAACCTCCCATCTACTCCCTCTTTCTATATGTCAACTTTTTAGATCTCACGTACAAGTGAGATCATCTGGTATCTGTGTTTCTCTAACTGGCTTATTGCATTTAGCATAATTAGGATTTCACTCTTTTTTATCAGCTGAATAATATGCAAATGTATGTGTGTACACACACACACAGTTTCTTTATTCATTCATCTGATAGATATTTATGTTAATTTCATACCTTAAGTATGGTGAACAGTGCTGCAGTCAACATGAGGTGCAGACTACCTTTCACACATTGATTGCATTTCCTTTGGATGTATACCCAGTAGTGGGATTGCTAGATCATACAGTAGTTCTATTTTTAATGTTTTTTCAGGAACCTCCATATAGTTTTCCATAGTGGCTATACTAATTTACATTGCCACTAAGAGTGTAGAAATTCCCTTTCCTCCACATCTTTTCCAACACTTACCTGTTGCCTTTTTGATAATAGTTATTCTAACAGATATATGATACTTCATTATGGTTTAAGTTGCTTTTCCCTAATGATTAGTGACGTTAAGCATTTTTTCATCTAGCTTTCGGCCATTTGTATGTCTTCTTTTGAGAAATGTCTATTAAGATCTTTGGTTTCATTTTTAATTAAGTTACTTGTTTTCTTAATACTGAGTTGTTCAGGTTCTGTACATATTTTGGATATTAACTCCTGATCATACATATGATCTACAAATATGTTCTCTCTTTCTGTAGGTTGTCTCTTCACTCTGTTGATCATTTCCTTGGCTGAGAAGAAGCTTTTAAGTTTGATGTAATCTGATTTGTCTATTTTTGCTTTTATTGCCTCTGCTTTTGGATTCATATTCAAATAAATTATTGCCCAGATCAACATCATGTATAGGGATACTTATTATTTCAATGTAAACTTACCAAAATCACAAAAAAGTATTGTTAGAAAGTATATATGCCACGTATTTCCACACAAGACTGTGCAACTTGTATAAACTGTATTATATGATGAAAAACTCATAATGGTGCTCAAAACCTCAGCTGTCTATCACAAAAGAAAATGTAATCATTAGATTGCCTTATAATTTGAATTTTCCTTGATTAAAATTTCACATTCATATTTGAATTTCCTTACCTCTGTAGAAATAGCGTTAAAAGTAATTCCCCAGGCATCTGTGATTGCTCCAGAAATTTTTATATAAAACAAAATATATATATATACACACACACACACATATATATGTGTATGTGTGTAAATATAGTGTATTTGTGACATATAATTCTATTTTGGATATATTGTCATCTCTTTAGTCTTCATGTTGTAGTCTAGGCAACTAAATAACCACCAAAGTGACAAAATAAGGGTACCTTTACATAATTTAGAAACCAAGGAAGAACAACACAATATACTAATAAGATGTTCTCCCAATTTCAACTGGAACAATTAAATGATAAATTCCTATGTAGAGAAATACAATCATCTATAATTTCTTCATTTGAGGTCAGTTAATATAACCAATTAAACCTGTATTTCCTATTGTAGTTTTAGGTTGACAAAGAAAAAAAAAATCAGAAATTCAACTAGCAGTTTTCCAAAATAAAACAGTAAGGCTTGTTACCCTGACCTTAGCAGTTGGAACCCAATTTAGTATCTTTCTACTACTATGGTTTTCTTGTAAATTTTATCCTTGGTCACATCTGAAAAAACAAGTTTTTAGTTAACATTTATTTTTTTCTAATGAAATTCAGTCTCTAGAAGGAAATAAACCTGGCAGAAATAGAATCCCTACTTTTCACCCTTATGCTAGACTCTAGAAATACTGAGGAAATCATCTGCTTTCAAGACTGTTCTTGAAAGTGATAACTTGTGCACACTTGAGCCACATCTCCCCTTCCCAGCACACCTGAACCCCAGGTCCCGTTGTTGGTCTCCCTCTTCAAAGCAGCTCTGTTATCTTCCTGAAACTGGAGAGGGAGAGGCTTACTCCTACTTTCAAACCAAACACAGATTTAGACCCGAAAGGATTTAAAAATAACTTAAAAATAAAGTCCCAAAGCTGGCTTTTCTATGTTCAATCACACAACATTCAAAACAATTGTGTCCTCACTTGTCCCAAATGCTTTATTTTTTTTAAAGAATATGCAATTCAGTTTCTTATTCCAGCAAACATCTCATTTATACTATCAATATGTCCAGGGTTTTGTAAAACTTAATAAATCACTCTCTGATATTTCAAAAGGCAAGTGTAGAGTGGCTTCATATTTCAAACATACACGTCAGAGAGTCGCATAACACACATGCGCAAATTAAAGGTATTACAGATGGGAAAATCTTTTTTTTTTCCTGCCAAAGGAACACATACTTCCTTCATGAAGAATTTCCTAAACAAATTTTGCCAGTTTAATTGCCTATAGAAATTTATTTTTTTTTAAATTTATTTAAACCATGTAAGTCCCAAGGTTGTCTGCGAACGTGAACTTTTAAGCTAACATTTTTGTCACTAGTTCCTCTTTGCTATGTCAGAAAAGAAGAAAACAATTCACAACCATTTTATTTTTCCAATTTTGCTCAAGGTTAGAGACCGTTTCAACCTCATAGGCTCAGAAGAATGCCTTTATTTTCCCATGAAAAGATAATCCTGAAGTAATATTCACAGCAAGAAGCCATTAGGCATATGCTGGCCCTTTATGGCTAGTCCAATTTCCTCTCTTTGTGAGATTTTAGGAATTAAATTCAGATTTCTGTATATTTATTTTCATTCCTCAACTCTGTTCGTGGGTACCATTTTTAGGTATCTCTTGCCACTTGGAACTCAATAAGCAAAAGAGAGATTTGTAAGAGGCCTAAAAGGCAGAGAAAGAGGATTTTTCTCTTAGGCCCTGTTATAGAATCAGTTGTTATTTTTCAGTCTGCAATAAATTTTTCCCATATCTGTATGGGCATTCCGCCCTCGAGTTTCAGTTCTCTTATTGCTTTTCTAAATGTCTTGAGAGGTCACTAGAAAATTATTACAGTTCATTATTATCCAGAAACTCCAGCTTCTGACATAAAGTAGCAGTTATTTTTAACTTAATCACAGACTAACATAGTTTTGGATATTGGAAGAAATAATGCTAAAATTGTACAGCTCAAAAAAAAAAAAAAAAGAGAGAGAGAGAGCCTGAATATGTCTTGAGTTTGAGAATTTTTCAATCTTGCTTTATTCTCAGGGATAATTTTCAAACCTGAAATTAAATAGATCAGCTGAGACATGGAATAAGGTTCTATGGAGGTTCGTTATAAAACTCATGTAGAGTCTAATCATTCTTCTTAATACTCATTTTTCCACCCACTAAATCATTACCTTCATTAACAGTGATTAAAACTAAGCCTCAAAGCTGGCAGAGTTGGATGGATTCTCACGTCCTTCTAATGACTACAGTCTAAAGCACCCCCCTGGGAAAGTGAGCTCTTCCTGGAGCCCGTGGACACAGGAAACAGACAGCATAAGATGACTAGCAGTGGATGCTGATGTGAAATGGAGACAAGGTTTCAATTCTAGTGGGGGCTGGCGGGGCAGGGGATAGTTTTCAAATCTGTTCGTTTAAAAAATGCAACGCCTAGTCTATGTTTATTTATAGAGCCTAAATTCAGGCGTAAAAAATCAGCTGATAGAGTCAGGTTCATCAGAACACACCACATAGTAGATAAAAATGTCAGTAATTGCTCGTGTCTTTGACTGGAGTAATATCTTGTATGTAGCTGCAAAATTAATTTATTCAATAAACTTTATTCAATAAATCATTGGCAAATCTTGAATGCAGTGACAACAGTGGCTTCTAAAACTTTTAAATAAATTATGGGAAAACATCCGCCCGTCCTGTAATGTAATATCACCTATAGTTTAAGGAAGGTAGATACAGAGAGATTATTTTCAGAAACTACATTACTAATGATAGAACACGGGAGTTATTTTGGCATGAAAATAATTACAAATCAACTTTTGACCTTTAAAGTTTTATCAACATCGTAAAAGACATGATAAAAAAATTTGCTTCCTTAGTAAGTATTTCTTTAAATAGATAAATGAGCTGTTCCAAATGACCTCTTTATTTGGGAAAACTGATTTAATGTGACTGTTATCCACTAGTCACCAGTGAATTTACAACTAGGGATGATAATTGGGATTAAGAGAAGTCTTAAAAATAAACACCTCCAAGGGGCAGAAAAAAAACAGAAAAAAACAGGAATAAGGTAACTAAAAGAAATTTAAGAAAATTTTTATAATCGAATATGTGTTTACTTTATCTTCAAATATCTGAGTAGCTATAAAGGATTGAAAATAACATGACTGTTAGGAAAAAACATGTAGCATGATATTTAAAAGTTTTTTTCTTCTTATCCTTTGTATCTTGCCCCTAAAAACTAATTTCTAGAAGTTATATGTCAGTAAGAGTGAGCAACTTCCCTGAGCTGTTATCATATGATGTCCCTCATCACAGTCCTGGTCTGCTGAATGATCAGGCTGGGAAAACAGATGGGAAAGAAAATCCTAGCATGTGTTTTCTCTTTTAAATGAAATGCTAATTTAGAAATACTACTGCTTGACCCAATTGATGCCATAGCTTTAGGGATTAAACAGAAGTTTGTCAAGGGAGGTAGAATTTATGACTGTCTGCTCATTTGCCAATTCCATTATACTAATCTAAAGAAGGGAAAAATTCTGTATCTCCCTGGGATTTGTGTTCAAACAAACTGCAAATAAAATAGTTGCTTTGGTTCACCATAGTTACAAGTTTGCTTAGCTTTTAAATTGTAGTCCTGTAGACGAAGTTTAAAAAAAAGCAAAGCTGAAAAGAGATAGAGAAAGAAACAGGAGTAGAAAAGAGAGAGAAAAAATAAGAGAAGGCCCTGATGATTAACCTTGATCTTTAATCAAGCTAGAGAAAGAAAGGCTTAAGAGAAGGGGGCATGCATAGCTTCCAAGACTGTGGGGAGAGTAGTTAGGGGACCATTTTTAAGCAATAGCTTTTGCAGTCATCTGGTGGTCAAAAGTTGGTAATAGGCGTAGAGCAGATGATTTGTGGAGGAAGGAAATGGGGCGAGGGGTGGATGGTGAATTTCAAGTGGTGAGAGATACATAGGGGCTGGGGTGAGGTATGACAGAAAGGAGAGAACTTCCGATAAAGAAAGGAGAAGGAAGAACCATGAGGTCCATGCGTGGAAAATGAACCAGTGAGGAGACAGAGACAGAGCTTAATGATGTTAAGAAATAATTAGAGAAAATAACTACTCCAAAATGGTGGGATCCTTATTCTAGGCATAAGCAGATGTTGAGACGTCACGTCCTTTGAAGGGAAAGATTAGATTTAGGTGATATGCACTTGTTGCCTAGAAGAAAAACACCTAAGTCCAAATCCATAGTGCTTTTCTGATAGACTAAGTGTTTCTTAGAAGACTTTATTCTTTCTCTCGGCAGTGGGGAGGGAATTTTGGGTTAAGTTAGAGAGATGATGACCCATGAAGCCTATTCTTGGAATTATAAAGTCCTGGATTTTGGAGGTGTTATTTGATTTAAAAAGCAGGATGGACTTAGGAGATATGAAAGAAAGAAAAAATTATACCACTGTGTGATCAGAAAAGCAGTTCATAGCTAAGAACATTCTCTTAAAATGAAATAATTTTTTAAAATCTAGGAAACCAAGATTAGTTTAAAGATAAAATTTAAAATACATGAGGAATGACTGAGGAAGATGAAGGTATAACGGTAAGATGCCAGGGGAAGAACATACACTTTAACAATATTATAGTAACTCTCAAGAAACTTATGACAGCTCACGTTGGTTGCCTGTAGGCCATGGAATCGGTAATGAAGACGTTCTTTTCATCATAAACGCTCTGTTTGTGTGAAGTGTTTTGGTTTAATAAAATGGCCATGGGAAAGAACCCTGAAAGGATGGAATAAATCCCCCAATTTTAAAGAGCAAAATATCTATGACCACCCACAGAGTCAAATCATGAAGGACATAAAATGGATGAAAGTAAATATGGGATGAAAATCAAAACCTTGAGAAAAGCTCTTATAGAGAAGGTAAAGTAAGATGACAGATGCAAATGTGGTCTATGCCTCCCCATCTAGTGCTCACCTTGCAAGAAATAAGCAGAGCATGGGAGGGTAAAGGGGGAGCCTCTGCGAGGACCGTTTCAGGATTCAGAGAGAAAGAGGGTGAAAGCGGGCACTAATGGTGAAAGACCAAGCGAGAGATAAAGCAGCATTGTTTCCTGCCAGATGTCACTGCTAAAGGAGAGTGAATAGCATGATAAATAGCTGAGAAAGGGAAGATCTCTGAACATTAACAGTGAGGCTTTGAGGACAGTTCTGCTTCTGATACAATTCAAAGAGCCAAGATTTTTCAAACAGAAAGATGCAGGCTCCCATTCTAAATCTGTGCTTCTTAGTGGCTGGAAATTGAGCAATGCACTCCACTTTTCTCAACCTTAATTTTGTTACTAGTAAAATGGAGATCCCTGTAGCTACGCAAAAAGATTCCTGCTAAATACCCGCCTTCCAGGTGTTCGCAAAGATTTTTGAAAAGATGTTTTCAAAAGGTTTGAACAGATGTTCATTTCATGCACATACGTGTAATAATCATGCACCGTGTTTCAGCCACTGTCTTAGGTGCTGAGGATATAAAAATGAATATGACAAAATGTGTGCTTTTGTAGAATTTAAGATCTGGAACTGGAGACAGGGAGACAGTGTTTAATAGGGAAGTAGTGGTAAACGCTGTTAAGCAAAGAACAAAAGGAAAAGGAAAGGTGATGAATGATGCTATCTCATCTAGGTCTGTTGGAATTGGCTTTAAGTAAAATGTGGTTTAAAAAAGAATCTGTTTGTACGCATATTTTTAGATACAAAGCAGATGAGGAAGTTTCAGGCACAACACAGAGCACTGTACCAGAGGGGGCTAGAAAATGGTAGCCTTCACTGAAGACAAGTTTTAGAACAAACTAAAGAAAATACAAGTTGGTTGTTGTCGTGGTTGTTTTTTGAGGCAGAGTCTCGCTCTGTCGCCAGGCTGGAGTGCAGTGGCTTCATCTTGGCTCACTGCTACCTTCACCTTTCAGGTTCAAGCGATTCTCCTGCCTCAGCCTCCCAAGTAGTTGAGATTACAGGCACGCACCACCATGCCCAGCTAATTTTTGTATTTTTAGTAGAGGCAGGGTTTCACCGTGTTGGCCAGGATGGTCTCAATCTCTTGGTCTGCCTGCGTAGGCCTCCCAAAATGCTGGAATGACAGGTGTGAGCCACCATACACAGCCAGAAAATATAAGTATTCTTTTAAAAAAGAAAAATAATTTCATCAGATAAATCATTATTATTTTAAAGGTCATTCCAGATCAGTGGTGGGAGAAATACACTGATGCACTCGTAGATCATGACATGGTACTGGGACCAAATGTGAGAGGAGATTGAGTAGTCAGGGTTGTGGCTGGGGGCGGGTAGGCGGGGCTGAGACCAACATACTAGAGGGACCTTCGTATTGATTTGGGCAGCTCTGGACACTCTCATGAAGATAAGCACATTAAATGTAAGTGAAGTGAGGGAAAAGATGAGACTACTGTGTTATTTCAAGTCACGTGAGTTAAATTACATGAAATGAATGATTATAGGCTACAAGAAAATGGAATGAGAACGTCAAATATTAGAGCAGAACTTGAGGACTGGGTTTTTGAGTCAGGCCTAAGTTTGAGCTGATTCCACCATCCTAAGAGACCTTAGGAAACCTCTCCAAGATGATGTTTTCACCAGTGCAATATGAATATAATGGTTACTCAAAGGAGTTCTGATGAAAATATGGACTTCCCAAAACTTTCTATGAGAGTTTGGGGAAGAAAGCTATCTTTTATTGTCCCTGTATGTTGAGGGACAGGTTGAGACCCCCAGTAGGTTCTCACCTATGGAAAGGTGAGTGGAGCTGTTGGTAATGGTGATGATCATCTGAGAAGTAGAAGGATCAGTGAGCAGGATATGAGGACATGCCCATGAGCAATGGGATCTGTTTGACCAATGTTACCAGGTAGCCACGGTGACTTAAAAGCATATGTTTTATTTCTTAATTTTTCTACTGTACAGTGTGGACTGTCCATGACTGATGTGGTGTTCTTGGAAGTTCTTAGAGAACTAGGCTTCTAGCTTTGTTTTGTCATTTCTACTTTCTTATTTCTACCTTTCATCAGGCATCACATTTTCTAGATCAGAAGCCAGAGGAAGAGTGGGAGATGAAATGGAACAGTGTCACTTAGTTTTCTGTCTTGAAGAAATTTCCCAGAAACTCCATTTGTCTACTTAGACTACACCTCACTGCATAGCCCTAGTTTCAAGGGAGATCAACAAATGTGTTCTTTACTGGGACGCATGATCATCAGGAATGAGGCCAGTGGTCTGCTACCAAGAAAGATGGATAAATGAATAGTCAGGCACGAGAGGGCTCAGCCATGGAGTTTCACCAAATGCACTGAAGATGATCAACTGGAGAACAATGTAACAAAAAGTTTTGACAAAGAAAGGATGACAATACCAAAGCAGTGGGAACTAAGAGGAAAAACAGACAAATACTTGAAGGATGGAGCTTGGCTGTTATAGGGCTGACCACACATGCACTTCTGAGAGTTGTCTGGACTCCTCCCATGGCAATCTGAACTCCGTAAAATGGATATTTGGTCACCATTCAACGAAAAGAGAAGGAAAACTTAGAACCATTCCACATTATAGGTCAAATGTGGTCAATAACATTTTTGTGTGTGTGTGTGTGTGTGTGTGTGTGTTTTCCCTGTGTGCCATTGTGTTTTATGTTAAGAAAACAGAGAATAAAAGCAATGAAGCAGCAAGCTGCAAATGATATCTTTCTGAGTTTGGGAGAAATAAAAGTAAACTTCTGAAGAGATAATTCATTCAAAACAGACAGAAGGTAGCACACAAACAAGATCCTAAATAAAGAAACCAAATCACGTAATATTCAAGGAAGGTTTATACACATATAATGGAATTGAATTGATAAGAAGACTTAAAGTATTTTTAGAGGCTGCAGGAAATAACTGGGATAAAGTAAACATCACAGAGAATGTTTATACAAAGCACTACTTAAAGCCATTTTAGAGTTTCATGGAAATAAAGAGCATCTCTGTATAAAAAGTGTGGAAGAGGATAAAGCACAGTACACAGATCATGCACTCATCACACACACACACTCTTGGAGTGAAGAGTTTCAGAGATGACACTTAAGGATTCTGAGGAAATATGAACTTCCTACAATGAGAAAGAATGTTGCCAACCTAAAAGAATAACAGATCATAATTTTGAAGATAAGTGAGATTCTGAAATGCCTTCAGATTAATACATGAAGGAAGGAAATGTATTCATACATTCATTTTACGAGTTTTAGTTCTAACTTAGTGCTATGCATACAATGATGAACATGCAGACATGGAGAAAAAGGAGATATAAAGATAAGATGTTTGTACTGAAATTGCTACACAGTGAAATAATTTTTGAGGGAAATCATGAATATGTGAGAAAGTTTAAGAACCATCACCAACACCTTAAGTCTCACTGAGAAGTCTAACAAGGATTTGAAAATCAGGTCAATGAAGTTGTTCCTATAAGTTTAAAATGAGATCAATATAGAAAATTAAAGAATATGCAAACTACTTTAGGAAACAGGGCTCAATAGGACCTGAATGCAGCCTGAAAAAGAATAAGGAAATATCTAAATATGAAAACAACTAATGAAGAGATGTTTATTGAGAGTAGTCTTTGTTAGCTACAGAGACATAGATAAAGGAGCATTTCATGAGGAAAAGTTATCGGTGTCCACACAAATGCTATTCAGAGGCAAGTGTAGGTGCCCTGCTCTTTAATTCTAGGCCTGTTGATGGATGGTGGAGTCTTTTCTTGGGAGAAAAATGCATCAGAGCATCTTGGCATGATCTCACTAACATGTCTTTTTCAAAACTGCTTCTATTTATTTTCATTCTATAATCATCAAATGACTTTCCCCTTTTGTTTTCCAACATTGCTTAACTATAGGGAAAGATTTGAATGTATTGGTCCTTTGCCAATAAAAGTGCTCATCATGAATTAGCATTATCTTACTATTAATGACTGTGAGTTTGGTTAATTTTAATCTGTGCTGAGACTTATGTGGTTATAATCTCCCACCTGAAATAACAAGAAATGCAGACAAAATATAGGAAGTGACAATTTTCACACTGGAACTCAGACAACAAAGGAACATAGCTCCTGAGAGGAAAAGAGAGTGCCAGGGTGAGCACTAAGCTTGTTCTGGTTTATGACCTTTAGAAAGTTCCCTGTCCACAGATTAGGAAAGGGATCCCCAGGTAGCTCCATGCAGACTGTCTGAGCTGAGGTTGTGTAAGACAGCCCAAGGTCTCAGGACAGAGGACCAGCAAAGAGGGAGCTCCACAGAGTGAGAAACTCAGACAGATGTGGGTAGCTCTCCTGAGTCCTTATCTAAGTATTGATCATTGCATATGTGAGAGAATACTGCCTGAGCCTAGGGGAAAACAAAAAAAAAAAGGAGGAATCAAAGGTAAAACTTCCTGGTCCTCAGACAGAGCCAGTAATAAGATATAGTTAGTCCTAGACTGAACACTGCCTAACAAATCTTAAAAGCAAGCCCCAAAAGGATTCAGTTGTTTCTAAGTAAACAACATCATTTCACAACAAAACTCAAGAATAGTTATACGAACAAAGGTACTCAATACCACATAAAGTAAAGTTCACATTATCTGCCACTCTACAATTCTACTCCAGCAAAAATAACTTTCAATAAAGCCACAGTAAAGACTAACAGACATACAAATTCATCACGTAATTCATCACAATTAGACCTCTACTTAAAGGTAGTATCCTATAGGCCAGAGAAAAATGACATCAAATGGAAACACGGGTCTACACAATAGATAAACAACCCTGAGAGGATGACTTCGTGACATCTATGTCATGCCTAGAACAGGAGGAGAGAAGCGCAATTACAGTATTGTAAATGTCCTATTCTGTAACTGATGTGGTAGAATATAATCTGAAGGTAGACTGTGTTTTTTTGAAAATACTTATCTTCTAAACTCTAAAATATCCATAAAAATAAAAGAGCTTAAGAATGAACAAACAGAGGAGATAAAATAGAAAATTTATATATTTTTATACTATACACACACACAAACACAGCCACAATGGCCTCAAAGAAGACTGAAAAATAGGAAAAACAAAGCAAAGCAAAGAAGAACAAATATAAAACAAATAGCATGATAATAGATTTAAATTTAACCTTGTCAGCCATTATGTTAAATGTAAGTGGTCTAAATATCATAATTAAGAGGGTAGGGATTGACAGACGGGATAACAAAGCAAGACTCAGCTATAAGCTGCCTGTAAGAAACTTATAGGTTAAAAATAAAAGAAAAAAAGTCCAAACGGGTTAAAAGTAAAAGAAAAGTAAAAATAAGTTTATATATATATATACACACATATATATATAAACCTTCTTTTCTATTCTATTCTGTGTAAGCATAAACTTAATAAAAGCTGGAATAAACATATTAATGAGACAAAATAATTTTTAGAGCAAATAATATTACCAGGAATAAAGAAGATAATTTTATAATGATAAAAGGAATCAAGTCATCAAAAAGTCAAAGTTATCCATAATGCTTATGTACCTAATAACAAAGTTTCACAATACATGATGTAAAAACTGATAGAACCACAAGCATATTGTAATTGGAGATTTCAATGTTTCTCTCTCCTTAAGTGCTGAACAAGCCGACAGAAAATCAGCAAGGTTATAAGAGACTTGAAAAATGCTGTCAACATAATCGGCCAGATTGTTAGTTATAGAACACTCTATCCTATAACATCAGAATATGATTCATTATATTTCTTCTCAAGTTCACATAGAACATACTTAACTAGAAACTATATTCTGGGCTCAATTAATTTGAAAAGATTCAAATCACACAAAGAATATTCTCTGACTACGGTAAGATTAAATGAGAAATCAATAACATATCTATGGAAAATCATCAAATTTTTCAAAAACTAATAAATTTTTAAATAATTCATGAGTAAAAAGGAAATTAAAGAGGAAATTAAAAGCATACTGAATTGAATTAGAATAAAAACACAACATATTAAAATTTGTGAGATATTGCTAAACTCAGGCTTAGGAGAAAACACCTAAGAGAAGAATCTCAAGTCAATAACCTCAGCTAACACTTTAAGGAACTAGGGGAAAAAAATTAAACCAAAGTAAAGAAAGAAAACAATAAAGGTCAGAGTATAAACTTAAAATTAGAAAACAAAAAGCAATTTTATAAATCAATGAAACCAAACACTGATTGCTTAAAGATCAATAATACTTATAAACATCTAGTCATATTGATAAGGAAAAAATGAAGGAAATACAAACTACCAAAATCTGGAATAAGATGGGTAAGCCCACTTTCATTTTACAGATGTTAAAAAGATAGGAACAAATCATGATCAACTTTATGCCAACATCTTCAGCAACTATGCTCAAATAGAAAATTTTCCTCAATGACACAAATACTCAAGAAGAAATAGATACCCCGAATGTTCTATGTTTATTAAAGAAATTTACTTTGTAATTCAAAACCTTATCTCTTAGAAAATCGCAGGTCCAAATCATATCAAAATATTGAAGAACAAATAGTAAAAATTGTACACAATTCTTCTAGAATGGATGGAGGTAGAAATACTTCCCAGCTCACTCAGTGATGCCAGCATTACTCTACTGCCAATACTAGATAAGGATAATACAAGAGAAAAATAGAATGTAAAAACTACAGACCAATATACCTCGTGAGATAAATATAAAAGTTAATAAAAAAATTGGCAAAAGAAATTTAACTATAAATAAAAGGATAATATATGATAATCTGCCATTGTTTATCCCAGAATTATAAAGTCTATTGAAAATTTGAAAAACAGCCAATGGAATCCTCTATATTAATAAATTAAATGAAATTATATGATTTTTTCCAACAGAGACAGGGGAAAAAAGGCATTTTAGAAAATCCAACATCATTTTCTGATTAAAAACAAAATCAGGTACAAAACTCTCAGCAGACTGGTAATAGATACTTCCTCAAACTGATCAATGGAATCTGTGAAGAATACACAGTTAGCATCATACAAAACAATAATACACTGAATAACTTCCCTCTAATATCAGAAACAAAATAAGAATATCAGGGCATAGTTTAGCAGTGCTGCCTGCTTCCAAGTCTCATGAGGCTGCAATAATGTGTCAACTAGAGCTGTGGTTTTATCTGAGGCTCAAGTGGGGAAGGATCACCTTCCAAAACTGCATGGTAGTTGGTATCATTCAGCTCCTTGTGGGCTCTCAGGTGGAAGGTCTAAGTTTCTTGCTGGCTACTGGGTGAAGGCAATCCTCAGCTCCATGCCAGGTACATTTTTCAGTTTGGCTACTTGCTCCCCAATGTCACAAGGGAAAGAGATTCTCCTTGCAAGATAGGTACATAATCTTATGTAGCATAATCACGTAAATATAATCAGTTATAATTGGTCACCTTTGCCATATTCTGTTGGCTAGCAGCAAGTAAGAGGGTCCACCAACACTCAGTGGAGGTCATGGGGTCACTGTAGATTCTGTCTGGCATAAAATCTAAAAAGAGACCGGAAAACTTATACCCTGAAAACTACAAAACATTGCTGATGGAAACTAAGGAAGACTTAGATAAATGGAGAAATGTCTCATTTTTATACACTGGCAACTCAATATTGTTACAATGTCAATTCTTTCCAAATTGATCTATATATTCAACACAATCCTAATAAAAATTTTTGTAGAAATAGAAAATGTATCTAAGCATTGACAAAATTATTTTAAAATTCTTATGGAAATTCAAAGTCCCTAAAATGCCCAAAATATCCTTGAAAAAGAACAAATGTGGAGGAGTACCTCCATCTGATTTCAAGACTAATTTTAAATCCCCAGTAGTCAGGACAGTATGGTATTTGCATAATAATGAACAATAGATAAATTGTCCATTTATCTACGGAACAGAATAGGGAATTTATAAACTGATTCAAACACATGTGGACATTTTTTTTAAAGGTGAGAAAGCAATTTAGCAGAGTAAGGATGACCTTTTCAACAGTGGGGGCAAAATTCAATATACATGCACAATAAAATAAACTTTGATCCATACCCTATACTATTTATAAAAATTATCTCAAAATATGTGACAAACCTAAATACAAACCCTAAAAGCTTAAAACCTCTATAGAAAAATGGGAGAAGATCAACAAAACTTACACACAGAGAAAATTTTTATGACCTTGAGTTAGAGAAATGTCATAGAAACAACACAAGAGAGAACTATCTATACAGGAACACACAGATTTAAAAAAAAAAAAAAACTTCATCAAAAAGAAATACTTTCACTCTTCAAGAAACAAGGGTAAGAGTGGAAAATTAAATACAGCCTGGAAAATATATTTGAAAATAATATATTTGACAAGTGACTTGTATCCAAACTACATAAAACACTCTCACAAATTAATAATAACAAAACAAATGACCCAATAACAGTGGCCAATTTTAACAGATACCTTATCAAATGTAAACAGATAGTAAATAAACACATAAGAACATAAGTCAGCATCATCAACCATTAAGGTTGAAATTTAAACTACAGTGAAATATTAATATCACTACTCATTGATTAGAACGGGTAAAATTCAAAAACAAACCCACAAAAAACATAACTTGACCATGACAAATGCTTGGAAATCTGAGAAAGAACTGGAATCCTAGTACGATGCCTGTAGGACTATACAATTGTACAAATACTTTAAAAAGCAGTTTTGCAGTTCCTTAAAATATTAAACACACATATTGTGTTATACAGCTAGCCCACTTCTAGATAATTACTGAAGATCAATAAAACAATTACGTCCATACAACGGTTTCTACATTAACGTCCATAGAAGCTTTGTTTGTAATAGTCAAAATCTAGAGAAAAAAAATCAAATAACTTTAAATAGGTGATAAATAGACTGTAGCATAACTATGGAATGAAATAAAATGCAATAAAAAGAAGGAACAGTTAATATATACAGTATGAATGAATCGTAAAATGATTATGTTTCGTGAGAGGAGGAAAGAATGCTATTAAGTGGTTTCATTTATAAAAATTCTAGAGACTGAAAACTAATTTAAAGTGACAGAAAATGGTCTGTGCTCCAGCATGTGGCTGGGGAGGTTTTGGAGGGAGGAATTACAGAGGACTCAAGGAAATGATTTGGGGTGATATGCATGTTTATTGTCTTGATTGTGGAAATAGTCAAGAGCATATAAAAGTCCCCTAAATTATGAAACTACACATGTTAAATATGTACAGTTTATTGTATATTAGATACAGTTGAATAAAGCTGCAAAAATAATTCCTTCATCAACAAAATAAACTTACCATTGATAATGTGATTTTTTTTCCTGAGCCTGAAGACCGAAGTTAGAATGTTGATTTATGACAAATTTTTAAATGTATCATCAGAAACTTTGGATTTGACCAGTTTCCTTGTCGCCTTTTTGGTGTTATCTATTTACCTCTAAATTTTGGTTCTCACATATAAGATAATATTTTTCTTTTTATTTGGACTTTTACAAATCCTAAGAAGAAACTCTAAAGGGCTACATAGCTAGGAGGTAGTGTTAATTAGACGAAATTTGGTATTTATTTATAGTCTGATTATCACTTCAAGTTCTTAGGCAAAAGTTGTTAATTGACTACAATAGGTCACATTTTCCTTGGATGTTGTTTTCTTTTAAATAGTTGTTATCTCATTCTGTACAAATAACATGGTCAGGATGATATATTAGGTTAGGTAAGAGTCTAGTCTTATATCATTTACTGCATCTTATATATTTAGAATCCCAAAGGAGCTGCTGAAACCTCATTTTATAATTCATTCATAAAGCCGTATCAAGGAGTTTGAAAACAACAACAAAAAAACAATGCTTCACAGATGTCTACACAACTTAACTTCTGATTCCACTACACTTTTAAGTTGAAACTTGTGTTTCCAACTCAATACCAACTTACAAACTTTCCAAACATAAGCAAAACACCTAAAATTCTTGGATTTTCTCCACTCCCATTCTTAATTAAATTAATTTTGATATTTGGCTATTACTTCTGTAACAAGCAATTTTCACAAGTTTGTAAGAATTTTAAGCTGTAGATCATCTATCAAATGCAGAGACTGGATAGATTTTTATCAATCCCCTATCTCTTCTTGGTTTGGAAAGAATGTATTATTTACCAGCTCTTCGAAGTTTAACTGGGACCAGGTGCCGGTAAAGGTCAGTGAAACGTGAGTAGAAGGGATGAATTCCACTTCCACAATTACCAAAATCTGAATCCAGATACCAGGCTCTTTCTCTTCCCTTGAGATGTTAAAGCAACAAAATGGGAGCTACTCAAAGCGCTAAGTTATGGCTTCAAGGAGAATCACCTCACCTATCTCAGAATGCTTTATGAACAAGAAACACATTTTCATGATTGTGGCTCCACCTCCAAATACCATCACACTGGGGACAGGGCATTAACATATGAATTTTGAGGGCAACACAATTTAGTCGATAGTGCTTTGCCACTGCCCCCTTCAAAATTCTTGTCATTCTTCAATGCAAAATACGTTCATTCCATCCCAGCAGCCTTTACAAACTGGTCTTGACACCCTTGTGGAAAATCACTTGACCACATGTATGAGGGTTCGTTTCTGGAAGGTCTATTCTATTTCATTAGTCCATATAACTAATCTTATTCCAATACCACACTGTTTGACTAACTGTAGCTTTGTATTAAGTTCTGAAATCATGGAGTTTAAGTTTTTCAATTTTGTTCTCTTTCAAGATTGCTTTCGCTATTGGAGATCTGTCAAGATTCTATGTTAATTTTAGATGGGTTTTTCTATTTTTGAAAGAAAAGTCACAGAAATTTTGATAGGGATTACATTGAATCTGGATATTGCTTTGGGAATTAATGATATTTTAATAATACTGTCTTCTAATCCATGAATAAGAGTTTTCTTTGTATGTCCTTTAATTTCTTTCAGCAACGTTTTGTCATTTTCACTGTAAAAAATTTTTTTTTTTTTTTTTTGAGATGGAGTCTCGCTCTGTCGCCCAGCCTGGAGCGCACTGGCCGGATCTCAGCTTTGCCTCCTAAATGTATCTCTAGGTATGGTATTATTTTTGATACAATTGTCAATAGAATTGTTATCTTAATTCCTTTTTTGGATTGTTCTGTTTAGTGTACAGATATGTAACTGTATTTTGCAGATTAATTTTGTATCTTGCAGCTTTGCCAAATTTATTAGTTTTAACTCATTTTTGCTTAATTTTTAGGATTTTCTGCATATAAGATTATGTCATCTGTAACACATAATTTTACATCTTCTTTTTCAATATGGATGGTTTTTATTTCTTTATCTTTCTTGATTTGTAAGACTTGAACTCCCAATACAATGTTGAATGGAAGTAGTGAAAGCAGGTGTACTTGTCTTGTTTCTAATCTAAGAGAAAAAGTTTTCAGTCTTTTACCACAGAGTGTGCTATTAGTTGTAAGTTTTCATGTATGATCTTTGTCACACTGAGGAAGTGATCTTCTATTTCTTGTTTATTGACTGTACCAGTAAAGGCTATTGAATTTTGTCAAATTCTTTGTCTGCATCAATTAAAATAATAATGTAAGTTTTCCCCTACATTTTGTAAATGTAATGTATTATGTAACAATTTTATGGTGTATAACATTTTGAAAATGCTGCTGAATTCAGTTTGCAAGGAGTTTTACTTTTAGGGTTTTGTATTGGTATTCCTAAGACAAACTGATTTACAATTTTCTTCACTTGTATCTTTCTCAGGTTTTAGTTTGAGGGAAATGCAGGCCTTGTAGAAGTAACTGGAAAATATTCCCTTCTCTTTAATTTTTCAGCAGAGTTGAAAAGAGATGGTGTTAACTTTTCTTTAATGTTTGCTAGAACTCACCAATGCAGCCGTCTGGGCCAGGACTTTACTTTGTTGGCAGGTTTTTGGTTACTGATTCAATTTCCATACTAGTTACAGGTCTATTTAAGATTTCTATTTCTTCATGATTCAAGTGTGTTTATTGGAATTTGTCCATTTCATCTAGGCTAACCAATTTGGTGGTATACATATGTTTATTATGTTACTTCGGAAACCTTTTTATTTCGGTAAAATCAGTAGTCACTGTCTTTTATTTCTGATTTTAGTGATTTGAGTCATATTTTACTTAATATATCTAACGGTTTGTCAATTTTGTTAATCCTTTAAAAATCAACTTGTGAGGCTCTTGATTTTTTTCTCTTATTTGTCTGTTCTCATTTATTTACTTATTTTTGAGATAGGGTCTCACTTTGTAACCCAACCCAATCACTTTGTAACCCAAGGTGTTCCTCCAATCTTCCCCATGAAGACTTAGCCCAGCTCTTGGAGGTAAACTCATACAAGTGCAGGCTGGAGTGCAGTGGCACAATCTTGGCTCATTGTAGCCGTGACCTCCCAGGCTCAAGTAATCTTTCACCTCAGCCTCCTGAGTAGCTGGGATTACAGGCATGCACCACCACACCTAGCTAATTTTCATATTTTTTAAATTTATTTATTTTTGTAGAGACAGGATTTCCCAGGTTGCCCAAGCTGGTCTCCAACTCCTAGGCTTAAGTGATCTGCCTGCCTCAGCCTTCCAAAGTGCTGGGATTACAGGTGTGAGCCACTGCAGCTAGCCCATTCTCTTTTTAAATTGCCATTGTAATAATTATTATTTCCTTCCTTCTGCTAGATTTGGGTTTAGTTTGCTTTTATTTTTCTAATCTTTTAAGGTATGAAGTTAAAGTGGTGATTTAATATAGTTCTTCTTTTTGAAGGCATGAAGTTACAGCTATGTCTCCTTATAACACAATTTTAGCTGCATTTCAAAAGTTTTGGTTTATTGTATTTTCATTTTCATTTGTTTGAAAGTATTTTCTAATTTCCCTTGAGATTTCTTCTTTAACACATTGGTTAAATTAAATGTGTTGTTCAATTTCCACATATATGTGGATTTTCCAATTTTTTTCCTCTTACAGCTTTATAGCCTCATTCCCATTCCATTGTGATCAGAAAAGACACTGTGTGATTTCAATAATTTTAGATTTATCAAGCCTTGTTGTGTGGCCTAACACATGGTCTATCCTGGAGAATGTTCCATGTGCACTTGAGAAAATGTGTATCTGCTGTCGTTGGGTGAAGTGCTCGTATATGTCAGTTAGGTCCAATTGATCTATAGAGTTATTTAAGTCCTCTAGGGAAAACAGGAAGGCTAGAGGAGGCTGGACTTGTGTATTTCTCTTCTCCTATGTCAGTTAGGCTCTGATAAACTCCAGCACACTATGCAATAGTGAAATAGCTTCTTTTGATGGCAGAGAGTGCTCTGGCGTGTTTCAAATGATTACTTTTTCTCTCTCCGTGCCAGAAGCAGAAAGGTGTTCCTCCAATCTTCCCCATGAAGACTTAGCCCAGCTCTTGGAGGTAAACTCATACAAGTGCAGGAGTTTCCCCATGACTGGGTCTCCCTGGCATTTTCTCTCTCAGGCTTTTCTCACGGAGCCTCCAGCAGCTCATCTACAGTTCAGGATTCTATCCCCTTGTAGCAATTCACACAGTGGATTCTGCTCCCAGATTTCTGCTTTAGTAAGCTGTGATCTTCTGTATTGACAGGTCTCTCCAGTTTTGTGGGGAAGTGGTTTGTTCTGTGATCTTATTTCTCTGACTGATCTAAGAAGAGCTAATGAGTTTCCATTTGTGAAGATTCTTTCTTTTTTTAAATTTATTTTTAATATTTGTATGTACACAGTCAGTGTATATATTTCTGGGGTACATGAGATTTTTTTGACACAGGCATGCAATGAGTAATACACATCATGAAAAATTGGGTCTCCATCTCTCAAGTATTTATCCTTTGCGGTACAAACAATCCAGTTATTCTTAGTTATTTTAAAATATACAATTAAATTATTATTGACTGTAGTCACCTTGCTGTGTTATCAAATACTGGGTCTTATTTAATCTTTCTAACTTTTTTTTTGCACCCATTAACCTTCTCCACTTTCCCCAACCATCCCCCACCCCACAACCACCCACTATTCTTCCCAGCTTCTGGTAACCATCCTTCTACTCTCTCTGTTCATGTGTTCAATAGTTCTGATATTTAGATGGCACAAACAAGTGAGAACATGCGATATGTGTCTTTCTGTGCCTGACTTATTACTCTTAACTTAACGACCTCCAGTTACATCCATGTTGTTGCAAATTACAAGATCTCATTCTTTTTTACAGCTGAATAGTACTCCATTGTGTATAGTAGCCCATTTTCTTTATCCATTCATCTGTTGATGGACACTTAGGGTGCTTGGCTATTATTAACAGTGCTGCAACAAACATGGGAGTCCAGAGGGCTCTTTCATGGACTGATTCCCTTTCTTTTGGGGTATATACCCATCAGTGAGGTTGCTGGATCATATGGTAGCTCTATTTTTAAGTTTTAGAGGAACCTCCAAACTCTTCTCCATAGTGGTTGTACTAACTTACATTCCCACCATCAACATACGTGGTTTCCTTTTTCCCCACTTTGCCAGCATTTGTTGTCTGTAGTCACCTTGATAAAAGCCATTTTAACTGGGGTGAGATGATATCTCATGGTAGTATTGATTTGCATTTCTCTGATGGTCAATGATGTTGAGCACCTTTTCAGGCACCTATTTGCAATTTGTATGTTTTCTTTTGACAAACAAATTGATCTATTCAGGTCATATAAAAGATCTATTCAGATCTTTTGCCCATTTTAAAATTAGGTTGTTAGATGTTTTGATTCTTGTAATCAAATTTTCTCTTTGCAGACAGTTGTTAAAATTTGGTGTTCCTACAGGGTGGAGAATGAATGATGCAGTCCTGTATTCCACCACCTTGCTCCACTCTTCAGCAGATTCCTTCTTGTCATGTGAGTAGAAGCAATGACTTCCAAGCTTAAAACGTCAGCAATAATCATGACACACCATATCAGGAATGCTTCTGAATGAACCCTAGACAGAAGTTAGGTTTGAGACAGGTCAAAATCTTCTAAATGCATTTGTGTCTCTTTCCTATATACACATATTCAAAATTCCTGTCTGTACCATATTTTCTCAGACTAGTGGATTTTTTGGATAAATATGTCAATTTTCAGCCACCAGCAAGAAAGTATTTTCCTTTTTAATTTATGCATTGCTTTATAAATCACACTTTGGGCTTGTAAAGTTCAGTAACTGGAACTTAGTTACTGAATTTGGGTTTTTAACTCCAGCAGCTGTGTGAGAGGCTGCTGAGTTATGGTTGGCTGAATTTGCCCACATTGTGATTTTCACATCTTCTCAGTGATGTAGAAGACTTTGATTGCCATAAATGCTTTGGAAGGAAGGAATGTTTTGTAAGTTCTGTGTTCTGTTTAGTACATCATACATCCAGTTCAACGTATTCCAAAGAATAAATGCCTTAAAATTCACTGGCTCTATAAAAATTGATACGCATTATACTGAAACACACACAACCTAACTTGGATGAAACATATGACAAGCAATGGTGATCATGAAGAGTATGAGGTGATCATGAAGGTGAGTATGAAGAGTATTTAATGGGGTAATGTTCTGGGCTCTTCAAGCTATTAGTACCGAAATACTAACAGGAAGTGAACTATAAGTGACCACTGAGTCACCTACAATTATGTGTAATAGAATCATTTATCATTTGCCTCTAAACAATGGAGTTTAGATTCATCAAAGGGTCTATACATACCCTGGATGTACCTCTTGGTATGATCTTCTGATATTTTCTGTGAACATGGTTTCAGTCGTTTGATTTACTGACTGTGGTGTCGGTTTACTGTATTAAGTTCATTTGACGGAATGTAAGCAATCCACTTGTAGAGTGAGAATAAGCCTGTTTTGTTGGGTCAGACAACTACAGACGTCTCCTAATCATCTACAAATCCTCCAGCTCTCGTTCCTCATTCAATTTCTTCATCTGGATAACTCTGAACTCCCTCCCTCCCTGCATAGTACAGTCTCCCTCTGCACAGCAATTCCTTTTATTTTGTATTTGTCACCTCCCTTTTTCTATCTCCTGTCCTTTCATCAATGCACTTTCATTTTCAAAAGAGACATTGAAAGTAAAATCAGTTTCAGGGAGTGTATTTATTTACTTGTTTTGGCTGTTTTGCACTGACATTAATATTGTCATAAATTGACATTAATTGACCTCCAAATATGACTTAAAGATCCCTTTGAAAAAATGCCCTCACATTATCATCATAACTAAGGTTAGGCATATCTGTTTAAAAACAGTTTATTCAATGATTTACAGATGATGTAACAGAGGCGCATGTAGCCTATACAGTATGTTCTAATAAAATTTCATATTGGTTTACAACGATAACAAAGGGAAAGTAGAAAAGCTCAATAGGAATGTGTTTTACTTCAAAAAAAAAAAAATGAGGCAGTGTGCGATGTTTTATAGAGCGAACGAAATGATCACCAGTCTTCTGAAGATATTTACCTTGGCAAACTTGCATTTCACTCCACTTAGATTAAGATGTGTATTTTCACACAACATTTTACAAATAAAAGCATTAGTCAAATCATTTAAACCTTAAAAATCTAACAAAATATAAGATGTAAGACTACTTAACCTAATCAACAAAATTTGGGGTTTGAGAGAATGTATACATGCATAAACTTAGGTGTAACAATGGGTAATAATCGTGAGTGTAGAAAAATAAAGGCTTATGACTTATATTTTCAATTTTATCCCTATAAATTTGATAACCCAGAGGAAATGGATGATTTTTCAAGATATATCAATTAATATATTATGTTCTTGAGAAATTATTAAAACTGTAATGAAATATTACAGTAGAATAAATTGGAATTGTTTACAAACATCAATCCTACCCCCACAAATAGCCAACATCCACCTTCTTCTTCTTGCAGTTAAGCTGAGCACCATGACCCTAACAACAAGCAGGCTGGCAGGAGAGCATATCTAGAGAAGCATCACATCACAGAGCCTGTAGGCTGAGGATAGAAGGAGCCTGCTTCTTATTCATCCAGTGGCATTACAAAACTAGTCGGAAACCCCAGACTCCTCCTTCACCCTCCCCAGCATCTCAGGAGCTGTCTGCTCTGGAAGATTAAAGGACTAATAAAAGAATATATTCCATGTTTTTGCACCTTGTGTTTGTTTAGCTACCTGCACTGCGTGGGATGCAGAGAAGGTTCTCAGTACATATTTGTTTTAGTAATTAATCAAGACTATGGGCAGACGCTGAAGGCATGATGAGCAAACTCAAAGGGAATTGAACTCTGACAGCAAATAGGTGAAAGAGCCTCAGATGTAGGAGTCCCCATTCCAGCTTCTTGAAAGTATAGAAAGTCACAGAACTAGAATCGATAAGCCAAGAGCCCAGGGAACTATTTAAATTCATTATGAAGGAGAACTTTCCAACTCTCTGAGTTTATCTCCAGATGAAATAAAACATCTTGGACTTCATCACAGTATGTGATCAAGAAGAGGTTGGCTCATGGAAAACTGGAGATGCCTGGGCTAAATTAAGGGATGTCACCAGAAATAGGTTAGTATCAATTATAGTTTAAAAAATAACTACAGATATTGAAGTCTCAGAAAAATTGTCAATGGAAAGAGAAAGATGATTGGATAATTGAAAACGATTACTTTGGAGGTTCATATAGCTCTCCAAGGGAGTCAAATTTTCTTTTATTATCAGTGAATGGTGTAAGGGAGGGACCACCTGTTTTTGGTGACATTTGGGCACTAGTCTAAAAGCGAGCATCCTAGGCTGTATTCCTTACCCAATCCTCTGTTACTTATATGCCTTTAGGTAAGTGATTTTTCCTGGCTGGGTTCATATTTCCTTACCTGTAATATTAAAGAATAAATCTAGATGATCTGTCTTTTTGAGATTTAACATCCTATGATGAATAGTGGACTCAACACCACAGATATTACTTTTCCCTCTGCAACCCAGAGCTATAGGAGTTATAGGAGGAATTATAGAAAAAGGAGCTGGTAGAGAAGAGGCTGATGAAGAAGGAAAAATGCTTCCTGTATTCCCACACATTATGGCAATCGCAGAAAAAAAAAGGTTAACTTTTTTCACTGCTTTAATGTAGGAAGTGAAGACTCTGAAATCACTTCCCTAAAGTTTATTGAGACTGTCTATTTCATTTATTTAGGTTAAACTAACAAACCAAAGTAAGACTTATCTGACTAGGTGCTTCCCCAGGTTGGAATTGATAGCTTAGATTAGTGAATGTAAAGAAACAGAAAGTACTCAAGAACCTGGGGGAAAACACACCACACTGGTTTCTCAGTTCTTCTGAAATTCCTCTATTACTAAATAACAGATCGCCTCCAATTTTCAATGCATTTAGACCCACAGAGAAAGACTGGTTTTCCTTCCTCTATATTAGGTTCAGTAAGCAGTGTTGTGTGTGTGTGTGTGTGTGTGTGTGTGTGACAGGCGGGGGGGAGGAGAGAGATTTTTCTTTACCAGTTCACAATGTATCACTGACATGTAAACATCATGGGGAGATTAATTTGTCCCTCTCTCTCTCTCTGTCTCTGTCTCTCATACATATACACATATGCTAATGGCTTCTTTTCATGCAAGATGCAGGGAGAAAAAAGAGCACTAAACTAGAATTAGGTGACCTGGTTTCTTATACTATCATTATTAGCTAGATGAAGGCTCTATGTCTTGAGCACCCACACTGATCTGCCTTTATTATCTTTCCCTTTGGTATCATGTGATTGGTTCCTATTAAGACATTGAACAAATATAATCCCCTGAAATTCAGTGTCGTGTTTCTTATAAGAATGTTCTTGAGGATAACTTTCACTGTACTACACAAAGCTTATTCTATGAAGACCCAGGGGATATACTTCTCTCTTACAAATATTAGATAATAGTTGTGTTTATTTTCAATTTTTTAAAATATGGACAATGCAGTTTACTCACTTTACTTTTTTTCTTTGGCTCCACAAGTTTTCTTTGTACCCAACAGTTAGCAAAAATATAGGCCTCGCAACATAAAAACTGTGTATAGTTTTAGTTTGTAATGGCTGCAAGAAACAACCAATTAGGTTCTTCAATTCAGTTTAAGTCAAGAGCAATTTATTATAGGCAAACAACTTAGGGTATGGAAGCTAAGGGCAGAAATATCTGGTGGAAATTTTCATTAGGAGCCATCAGGAACCAACGAATCCAATCTTGCCTTTTGTCTCTGGGACCCGAGTTCTGTTATCTCTGGTATTCTTCATGCATATATTTAATTATACTCTGTATCTTTACTGGCTTATTTCGACTTTTTAAGCAGAGTTGGACTTAATAAACCAAGAACATAGGTTAGGACATCTGTTTAACCTCTTTGTCATAATGTGCTATACAATAGTGTTTTGACAGGTAATTTTCAAAAGACAAAACCAAACTAGCTATTTTTATAAAGTACTCTTATTTAAAGTCCAATTTATAAAAGAAATAAAAGACAACCCAGAGGACTCCTTTCAAATGACATCCATAGCCCCATAGTAAACATAACCTTATAGTTCTATTCCTGAAACTAAATAAGTGGACTATGAGGCTCATTTCTCAGAAGGAGCAGTCGGGACCACCTCAGTTCAGTTCCCAGTGGACCCACAGTACCACACACTTGGTGGGAGCCGCAGGTTGCGCTAGGCAGAGGAAGCATAGCAAAGCAGGTAGGGGACATTCAGCCTCTAAAATATGGTCAGGTATGCCTTTGGCTTTTCCTACTTCTTGTTTTGGTTTTCCTGAGTCACCTTAAGTATTTTACATGTCATTACATCCCACAGGTATTTCTGTGATCAGCCATCATCCCTCCTTTGTGAACCAATAGAGACATTATCAAGCAAAGGCAGAGCCTGGGCTTTGCTGACTCTTTACAAATCAATTCCACAATACCCAGAATGAGCATTTAGATAAAGCACTTGAACAATAGTCATATAGCCCATGTATAGAAATTCAACATATAAAGGAAACAAAAACTTCTATAAAGCCTGTGTATGAAAGTCTGGAATCCCAGTTGAACCTTCCATATATCCCTTAACAGCCCAGGAAGTACCACGTGGCTAGATAATTAATGTTAACTGCAGACATCAAACTCTAGTTTCCAGGTTTGGGGAGAGAAATGATAAGGAATAAAAATCAGCCAAAAGAAGAATGTTGCTGGTAGTATGACTGTACTTTGTAGGCATGGATTTCACATTGCCATTTGCTTATTCAAATGTAAGTATGACTTCATGTCTATTTCAAGAAGTTCACTAATATTATCCATGTGGCACATCTTCAATGAAACTAGGTTCCCTCACCTTACGTTAGTAACTAATCCAAGATCTTAAAATTAACTTCTGCTGAACCTAAAATTTCTCCCCTTAGGGATGATTATTTTTTCTATGCAGAGACACTGCAGTCTTTTGAAGCTACATGATCTAAAGAGAATGTCCATAATGGAAGTCAGCCACCCCAGTCCTGTTCCACTTCCAATTCCTCCAGGTACTCGAGACATCACTGGACCTCCTTGGTGTAGCTGAATGTCTCAACGATGTGTCACGCTCTGGATTCTGCTTCAAAAGTCCTGATTAATCAGCACACACAACTTTCCCATGAATAATTTACCTCAGGATTAATGTTTTATGTTCTGAACTGGGCCCTGGTTTCAAAACACAGGAAGTGAAATTCTCAGAATGGATAAAGGAAAGTAAATATAGAATGCAGAACATTTTTAGGCTTGACAGGAAGTTGAAAGAGTTTTAAAAAGTGCTAATTTTTATTTTTATTTTCTAAGAGTTACAACTTCTCTTGTGGTTAATGACAAGGTAATGGGTCAGAGTTCCTGGAAAAGAAGAATATTTGTATTTGCCACTATGGAGAATAAAAAAGGAGTCGATGACAGCAGCATAGTAGGATTACCTGCTAACTTCTCAGTGCTCCACAGAGATTGAAGGCTTTAAGGTTTGGGAGGTACAGCATGCAAGAAAGGTTATCCCTTGAAAAACCACTCATATGAAGGGAGAAAAGGTGGGCAGTTATATTCAACTGAGACTGGAATCTCTCTGCTAATATCCCTGATAAGAGGACAATGATTAAGAAAGTTGGGAATGCCGGCCAGAGAGTATGTCTGGAAGAGCATCACAGAGCCTGCAGCCATAGTGGAGGAAAGCAAAGGCTGGAAGCTGCTAATAAATATGAATAAAGGATGGCATCTGTGGGCTTATGGTACAAAGAAAGTATTTTTTTAAAAGGATTGGTATAGATGTTGAGTCACAAAAAAGGAAGAGAAAATGGCTATGACCACAAAGGCAGTTATAAATATATTATTTCACAAAAGAAATCAGTCTAGATGATTACAGAGAGAGGGTAAAAATTGGGGTCATGAAGGTAGACAGATGAAACCATTGGTTTAGGTTTAAGCAAGTTGAGAAAAAAAAGAATCTAAAGGAGGGCCTGAAAGCTAGGATGGATCACAGCTGAGATCCTAGCCCAGAAATACCTTCTCTAACTTGAACTCTTTCCTATCACATGCTACTTATTTTTTAACTCTATATAAACTTTTTAAAAGCCTCAACATAGCTCTTACACACAATGAGGGACCTTTTACTCTTTTTAAAAGTGTATTCTCAGTAAAATTCATAAAAAATATATTTTTGTAACAAAATGAAGCTATTTTGGTTTTGAAATGTTATCCATTTCAGTGCTGATGGGGTACAATCTTTCTCAACAGCCTCAGCTGCTGAAGCTAAATTTTCTTGTCACTAAAAATGACAGCGTGAGAGACCCCATGTTGTGAAGGATTCCACTAACAAGCTGAATGTTTACATCATTTGGTTTTGCATTTCCATCAAATGGATCCACTTGCCAGTTTGAATGTCTTATTAAAGTAGTATCACCCTATTTAATTATCTAGTTTAGACAAATTAAGGAAATATCACTTTATAACTTAGGAAGCCTTATCGACGACACAGTATTTTCTGTATGTGTATAATCAAAAGACCTTCGTCCTTACTTAAATTGATCCCTCAGTATTAAAGATATCTGTTTGAGAACTGTGAACATAACCTAAAATAAATATAAAAGAAGTCACAGGAAGGAGTGCAATGGGGGAAAGGAACCACAAACCAGCAGGCCTCTTCAGTAGTGTACTTGAATCAAGTTTTGCCGATCCTGACCCACCCACTTGTCATTGTATGACCCTAAAATGATAGATTTATAGGCATAAGAGGCTTTTTTTTTTTTAGCATGCTTAGTTTCTTTATATCTTCTTAAACTGTGTTCCGAATGCCAGCACTGGTTTTAGTTCAGCTGAAACTGCCTTGAAGATAAGAAAAGAAGCCAGTTCTCTGAGCCTGTAGAAGTTGTCCCGAAATTTATTTCTAGTTCTGAGTGACTCAGCACAATCTCTTTTTTTTATTATTTTTTATTTTTTTGTCTGATTACTTGAAAGGCAATTTTAAAGGTATGATTCACTTTGTGTCACTAATTTTTATTCTCAGGGAAAGTCTGATGACTATTCCAACAAGTGAGAGTTTGTGTTCTGTGCCACATGTTTCTGAAGTCCAAACAGTGTGTGTGTGTCCATGTTGTTGCAATCAGCAAGAAGGACCAAGTCAAGCCACAATTATACAGTCTGTTCCTAGCTTTTTAAAGCAATAGAAAGTGTTTTCACTGGTGTTTTATATATATATATATATATTTTTTTTTTGGTGGCGGTGGGGGGTGAGTTTTGGGAGGATAATATATTGAGAAGACCTTATCCTTGGTTTTTGCAAAGGGGAAGTGTGGATATATACTTAAACCTACACAACTCTTGGATACTTTCTCATGGTTTTCATCTTGGTAGGTTCCAGGTCATCAGACGCTTTCTACACTCTTCTCTTCTATACTGAGATTATGGAAATCTAGGCAGAAGGGGCCAATTAATTAATTGATGGATCCCAGATAAGAAACAACGGGGAGACCACTCTATCGTCTAGTGCCTTGCAGGACAGACAGGCTCCAGGGGCACACTTTGTGGGACAGCCTAGCACCCGAGACTCGGCACTTCTGTGTGTGAGTTGTACCAATGGGCCTCAGTTTTGCTCTTTGGACAAAATCCACATTTTAACATGCTTGATTTAAAGGCAGTTGCAAGGCCCCTTGTAAGACATTATTTACCAAACCAAACATGTATGATCCAATTTACCATCTGGGTGATCCATCCCCATCTTCGTGCGACCAGCCCTCCCTCCATTTCCTTATGGCCCCTGGCTCATTGATTTTTATGTTAGTGTAGGCCCAATAACAATGAATGGCACCTAAGCTTTGGTGACATTTAATTCAAGAGGTTGACTCAGGACTGCACTTACATGGAGGTGGTGGTGGTGTTGTTGTTGTTGCATGGTCTTTCATTATTCCTGATTTATCCTCTTGCTGTATGCATCTACTCATGCCCTGTGAGAGTCATTATTCCTGATTTATCCTCTTGCTGTATGCACCCACTCATGCCCAGCGAGAGGAGCTGGTGTGGGAAAATCAACACCTAGCAGTGACTGTGCCCTCTAACAAAACTTACATGAAGAAAAGGAAGATTTAAGAAATCACATATTAATGGATTTATAGTTAAATGTAACCATTAATCCATACACGACGGTGAGCAGAAACTCCTCAATAAATAGATTCTGTCCATTTTCATCATCTTCAAGAAGCCCCTGTATCTCTTACTTGTTCCCCCCAAAAATCAATCTCCTTAGATGTAATTCTAATATGAAAAATACTAGAATTTGTATGGAATAGGACAGAATGTAAAACAAATCCTATGTTTTAGAATTAACTTTTTCAATAACTTTTGGAAATCCAAGCAAATCTTTAGGAACCCCGAAAACGAAACAATTGTTGTGTAAGTTGATATTGCCATATTTAGAATTAATCACATAAATTTTGCTCATTCAACTTATGTAAATCAGTGATTTTCAAATAAGACAGCATTACTGAAAATGAAATCAAATTGAATACATATATTTTCTGATTTCAGTTTAAAATTGTTTTAAAAAAGAAATGTTCAGTCAGAAACTTTGTATGCAAACATCATGTACTATAATTTACTTATTGTTTGGAAAACCTTCAGCATTAATAATTTCAGTTTCAGCAGATGAAATTATGGTAACTTTAAAGATAGTACTAATTGACTAATAAAAGAGATGACATCATTTCCATTAACATGGCTGAAAAGAAGTTTCTTCTTTTCAGAAGTACAGTCCAAGGAGGAGTCCCTACAATCCTGCATTTCTTGGGTTTATAAAATAATTATAAGATGTTTGAAAACCAATGACTATAAACTTTCTTATACCTTTCCACCTACAAAAAACGTTTCTGACTTTGTGGCTGAAAAGTAATGTTTTAATACAGAAAATCTAAAGAACACAGAGATTACACAAACACACACGTGTGTGTGTGTGTGTACACGGGAAGCAAGTCTTTCATAATCCCTACCCAGAAATTATTTTGGCCCCATTACTAAAATCCAGTTGTCCAATTTTGTGAATCTATTTCTCGGACACTTGGTTTTAGATAAGAGTGCCAAGGGAAGTCACTGGGGCTAATGAGCACATCAAACATGCTATGTCATCTGGTAAATGGAAACTGTGACCACAAAAAGATACCACTATGCATTCAGTAGAATAGCAAAAATTAAAAACACCAACAAACATCTACTATTAACAATCACGTGGAACGATCGGAACTCTCATACACTACTGATGAGAATTTAAAGTACTACCACAACTTTGGAAAGCAGTTGTCTTAAAAAAAAGTTAAACATGCGCTTACCATTTGTCCTAGAAATTTACTTCTATGTATTTACTCAAAAGAAATAAAAACTTACGCTTACAAAATATTCCAGTACAAATGTTTATACTCATGAAAATCCAGAATTGGAAACTAGAATTGGTAACAACCAGTGAATGGATACAAAAATTTATTATATCCAGACAATTGAATACTATGTAGCAATATAAAGAATGAACTGTTGATACATGGAACAACAGAACTCAATCTCAAAATCAGTGTGCTTAGTGAAAGAGTGTACAATGTATGATTACATTTATAGACAATGTTAGAAAATGTAAAGTAATCACTAGCAACACAATCCATACCTTTGGTTGCCTGGGGCTAGGTGGAGATAGGTCTGAACTACAAAAGAACCCAAAGAATCTTTTTTTTTTCTTTTTAGGGGTGAGGGGGCGTGAAGGGAGCAAACAGAAGTATCTTGGATCTTATTCAAGGTGATGGGTTCGTGTGTGTCCATGACCCTTGAACTCATCTAACTTTACACTCTTACTTGATGCAATTATTATACACAAATTATATTTGAAATAAATTTTTAAAATTTTAAAAGCAATATTAACAGAAAAAAATCGAGATACAAACTGAATATAACCTGAAGTAACAACAATGCAAAAGTCCCTGGTTAGTGAGTAGATAGATGAGAAATTAATAAAATGAAGACAGTCATTCTGTAACATTAAGGATGATGCTTTTTCTCCGTGTTCCAATATTTTAAAACATTTTATAATTGTTAATTTCTATGAATAGTAATAAAATTGAGAACACCATGGCAGAACACTTCATCCTCTGCACTCTGATGGAAGCAGTGTTTGTTCCTGCATTGTTCCCAGGAAGACAATTTGGCTGAATGAAACACTTGGATTGCTTTTAATACTGGTACTAGAGGACTCTGTCACCATCTGTCTCATGGACTGTAGAGCAGATAGGACTTCTGTCTCACATTAATACATCCTTGAACTAAAGATTTTTCCCTGCGATTTTTTTTTTTCTGGATTTCTAAGAACCGTAGATGCTTCCCTGATCTTTTGTTCCAGATAGAAACCTTAATCCTTACAGCTGTGGACAGTGTTGGCAGCTGAAGGCTCACAGCTGAGTCTCTCAAGGAGATTGCCTACTCTTTCCTCAGGAATCGCCCTCAGCCAAAGATTGCTTCTTTGCTTAAGGTGACTCTTTCTGCCTGGGAGGAGCTGCAGCCGTGATTTTTTTCCAAGATAGGGCATATGATACCTCAATTCCGGGCAAATTTCAAGAGCTTTCCAAGCTCCAGATTCCCCATGAGATTGGCTGGGTCCTTTCTTGCAAGGGCATCACAGTTTGCCTCCCTCTGATCAGTCTTGACCTTTTACTCACCCACATCTATCACTAGAGTGCCCTCCATGCATTTCCTGCTGGAGTATCTCGACCTCAAAGACTAGTTTCCAGAGAATCCCACCTCAGACACTTCCTACTAATACTGGTCTGAAGAAGAAGACTTTATAATGAGATTTTACAGGTGCATAACGTCTCTTGCCAATTGTCTGACCCTCCTTGCTCCGGAGTGGATTTTGAGTAGCCCGTGGCATGCAGTAGCCATGTGGCTGTTAAAACTTCCACTGGTGGAGAATGGGCATAGGAGAACAGTGGAAGAGAATGCCCTGGCAGGTACAATATCCCCAGCAGTTGATAGATGTGTGGGAAGTCATAATTAAAGAGTGATGAAAGTAGGTGGTTATTAGTAAATGCTATGGATGTACTGATGAAAGGAAAGAGTGATTACTTACCACATTAAGGAAGAAGTGACGGTCGTTTGGACAGCTCTGGTAACACAGAAACAGAATTCCTGTCTCCCACCTTTGGAAGGATCAGACCTAGGACATAATTATAAGGGTCGTGAAACTCTGGACAGAGTTGGTATAAGGACTGTGGCAATGTTCTACAGCAAAGTCAGGACCCCGGATGGGAAGGAATGAGATCTGAAGACATGGGATGCAGACATCTGGGCTGATGCTCGGGACGTCCCCAAGGACTTGGACCTCCAAATCTCCCTCGACTTTTTGAGCCTGCAAAATGTCCCCACCTCCACCAACTAAAATCTTGAGCTTCACCCCTCAGATGTTCGGAGACAATGTGGAGGCAACGTGTGCTCCCTCAAGATCTGCCCCACCTCCCTTCATGTCTGTTGGAGAACAAAGAGGGTCAATCATAAAACAACCTGACACAGAATGTGTTGACCCTGAGAGGAGAAAAGAGGCCGTACCCAGAAGAAGCTTCAGGACATAGCACCAATTGTTAGACTGGGCACCAATCCAATCTGATGACTGACCTTATAGGAACAGGAAATTAGAGCATAGACATGAACAGAGGGAAGTCCCCAGAGAAGAAACAGACAGAAGGTGGCCATGGACTGGCTGGGGACAGGGTGGTATGTTGTCTAGCACATGGAACTCTAATGGTCAAAAGAAACCACCAGAGCTTCTACTAGTCAACATGATCTGCTGTAACAAAATATTAACAAGCAGGTGGTATAAACAACACAAACTTATTTTCTCATAGTTCTGGAGTCAGGGAAAATCTCCTGATTAAATGTCAGCAGAGTTGGTTTCTGCTGAGGTCTCTCTCCGAGACTTGCAGACGGCCACCTTCTCTCTGTGTCTTCACAGGGGCTTCCCTCTGTTCATGCCTGTGCCTTCATTTCCTGTTCTTATAAGGACACCAATCAGATTGGATTGATGTCCATCCTAACAGCTTCACTTTATTCACCTCTTAAAAATCTCCATTTCCAAATACCTCAGTCATATTCTGAGGTATTGGTGGTTAGAGCATCAAGATATGAACTTTCAGGGGATGTAATTCAGACCATAACAATGGCAAATAAAGTCAGGGACATTGTGTGGAGATAACAAGAAGTCCTTACATCTTTAGTATTGTTACTCGAAAGGGGTCTCAATCCAGACCCCAAGAGAGGGTTCTTGGGTTTGGCTCAGGAAATAATTCAAGGTGAATCCACTGAGCAAGTTTATTAGGCAAGTAAAAAAATAAAAGAATGGCTCTTCCATAGCCAAAGCAGCCCTGAGGGTTGCTGGTTGCCCATTTTTATGTTTATTTCTTGATTATATGCTAAACAAAGCGTGCATCATTCATGAGTTTTCTGGGAAAGGGGTGGGCAATTCCTTCTCTTTTTAAACCATATAGGGTAACTTCCGGATGTTGCTATGGCATCTGTAAACTGTCATGGCGCTGGTGGGAGTGTCTTTTTGCATGCTAATACATTATAATTAGCATATAATGAGCAGTGAAGACCACCAGGGGTCACTCTTATCTCCATCTTGGTTTTGGTGGGTTTTTGCCCGGCTGCAACCTGTTTTATCAGCATGGTCTTTATGACCTGTATCTCATGCCCACCTCCTATCTCATCCTGTGATGAGAAATGCTTTAATCCTCAGGAATGCAGCCTAGGAGGTCTCAGCCTTATTTTACCCAGCCCCTGTTCAAGATGGAGCTGCTCTGGTTTAAACACTTCTGACAGTATCAGTGTCCACATTAGGGATCCAAACAAATAAATAAAAGTCACTGTTGATGAAATGGGTTGCTAAGAACAGGTCACTTGTAATGTTTTGCCTGGAGAACCACAAGCTCTCCTTCATGCATTTGTGGGTGATGCATTCTAATTTTCCAATGTGAATTGCACTATTGTTACCAGGCCCAGGGCGCTGCTGTTCTGCTGTGCATTTCAGCATTTCAGCGTCAAAATGGACCCCCGAGAAAGAAACTGCGGCAGGAGAGAGAAGATTGCTGACTAAAACAGATGCAACAAGGTAGTGAACCATCTAAGTAACAGCAAACCCCTTCCACAACATGTCAAAATACAGAGACTGAGGGTTTTCAAAGATGAGAAGGGGATAAAATCCTATGTAGAAAAAAACCTCCTTTAGTGATGGAAAAAATCAAGTAACATAAAATACATATTTCAGTAAGTGTCAGAACAAATGGCTAGATTGCTGCATTAAACTTGTTAAGAATATTGAAACACCAGTTTAAATAATTACATTAAAGTGTTTTTAAATGGCATGTCTGGTAGTATTAAACTAGTTGGGCTGGGTGTGATGGCTCATGCCTGTAATCCCAACACTTTGGTAGGCCAAGGCGGGCAGATCACTTGAGGTCAGGAGTTCGAGATCTGCCTGGCCAACATGGTGAAATCCTGTCTCTACTAAAACTACAAAAATTAGCCAGGCGTGGTGGCAGGTGCCCGTAATCCCAGTAACTCGGGAGGCTGAGGCATGATAATCGCTTGAACCTGGGAAGTAGAGGTTGCAGTGAGCCAAGATCATGCCACCACACTCCAGCCTTGGCCACAGGGAGAGACTCAGACAGAGAGAGAGAGAGAGAGAGAAGGAAGGGAGGAAGGGAGGGAAGGAAACAAAGTAGAATAGCTGGTGTTGGGTTCATGGATACCCGTTAAGTTAGAAAGATGAGAGAGGATACATCAGCTATAATTATGTGAGCATAAGCAATCAATGAATGTGAAGTTTTTGGCTTATTTAGGTGTCCACATGTTATTATTAACTAATATTTAAAACAAGTCACAAAAAATAATAATGTATTACTTAGTAAACCATAGCGAAGTCTATTTTCTGTTTCAGGAATTAATAACTTCAGGAAAGTACAAGGACAAACTTTTTAAAGTCAAATTTTTCCTTTTAAGAGACAACTTTAGAAAACTAACTCAGCTGAAATGATTTTCTTTAGCAATTCTCAAGATTTTAAACATCCTGCCAGCAAGTTTAGAAACCAGGCAGATGGAATCAGAGCTAATAGTATAGGCCTTGGGGTAAGGAAAAACATAATTCCAAATTTACTTTGCCAATTCTTAGCTCTGATACCTGGGTGGAGTTGTTAAATTTCTCCATGTCTTAGTGTTCTTCTTTTAAAAATGGGCATTGTCCAGTGTCATTTTAATAATTTAGTCAACTGGGATATAGCACCTGAAGGAATGTGCCTTACCAAATTGCAGTTGCTTTTATGATTGAAGTGTATTAAATATATACACTTTATTGTATAACAAATCTCTCTTTACTGCATGTTATTTAAAAAATACATTCACTCTAAATGAACCTAAAAGTTGTCTATTTAAGTTTGCATGTGTGTTTTTTCAAATGTGATTTTCAATATTTAAATGAGAAAATCCTAATTCCTTGATAAAGAAGCCAAAAGTAAAGAACGCAAGGCTGAGAAACCTCTGGTGTTTGGAATATTATTCTAATGAGACAAAGAATTCTTATCCACTCCCATCAGATCTTCTTCTTCATGGGAGAACTTACCAGTTAATAAATTAAAAACTGTGTGTTTGCTGTTAGCACTAGCTGGTATCAGGTAGGACATGTGGGCACATTTACCTAAGCGTTTCCTCATTGTATTAAGCTCTTTCCTTGGTGGGGAACATGTAAGCCATTCCTCACAAGGGTAAAAGTTTACAAAGGGAGGAAACGCTTGCTCACAAGAATGTTTATCAAGGTTTTTATTTGTATTTAATAGGGAAATACTATAAATTATAAAAAATGCTGAATGTATTGTCATAAATTCACTTAGTAAGAAATCTACCAAAACTATTTAGAAGTAACTGACATTTTTACAAAATCATATTTACAATGAAATACCATTAAAATAAATATGTAGTTACATGTTTGAAATTTTCTGGAGTCTCTGTCAAAATGCTGAGTGGTTTTTTCGGTCATGTAGTTATGTATTTCTGTTATCTAGTTATTCACCCTAAAATGTATTTTTCTATCATTAAGACTGTATTATTACTAATAAAAACATGAGAAAAGTTATATTTATATATTGTATTTATGAAGTTTCTCATTTTCTGAACACTCTGAGATTGAAAACTTGCTCGTGTAGGAATGAAACACTTTATTTTTGTCCAATAAAATATTTATAAAGTTTCTCTTCTTCACGAAGTCTCTTCTGGTCACGTATAAACTTGGTCTCAATGACACAGATACTAAATGCCGCTCTTGTTACAATCATCATCTTTCATGAAATTCCTCTCTGGTGTGAGTCCTTTGAATTGAAGGTATGAACTCAAATGGAACCTTTTATCCCGCTTATCATATTAATAAGCTTTATTTCCTCCATAGGATCACAGATCCTTACCTAATTCTCATCTTTAAATGTGTTTTCTCTGTATGAAGCATTTATACAACGTATTTCCCAAGCTTTCCTTCATGCATCTGTGGGTGATGCATTTTAATTTTCCATAGTGAATTGCATTCTTGTTACTAGGCCCAGGAGGCTGCTGTCCTGCTGTGCATTTCAGCATTTCAGCTGTCCATTAAGACTAACACGGCCACCTGTGTAGCACGGCGCTATCTGCTCTTCAGGTGAAGCAGAAGTGTCCACCTAAGAATGCTTCTGTGCATTCCTTCCTTCAAACATTTTCTAGTTAACAAACGGACACCTCGCTTTCAACCATTCCTTGAGTAGTCTTTATTCCCAAAGACATAAAACTTACAAATACTTTCAAGCAGTTAAATCATGGACCCAAGTGATTTGATTTTCAAGGTAGTTTTCATTCCATTTTTATAATGGCCCCAAATCACTATAGTTTTTTTATTGAAACCTTGTTCTACCCTGCTTTCTGAGAACTCTACGTTTCTCCATTCTTGCTCAGTAAAGTGGCTGGTGTGATCTGTACATTTTACTAATATTTGGGTGAAGGTCACAGTCCACAGCAGCATGAACTCTTGTAGGGGAAAAGAACCAACAATTCATTAGTCTTTGTGTGTGTGTGTGTGTGTGTGTATGAAAACACTCTACTAGCATCTTCCTCCAAAATTGACAATATACAAAGCCAAATAAAAAGAAAAAACCAAAAACTATGTCTCACCCCTAATTTATTCTGAGGTGTGTTTACTGCATACCATTAAGCATTTTCTCATTAATCTCCATAATTCTAATTGAAGGCAAAACGCATGTTTAGTGAGTATTTGATGTCACTTTTATAAAATAGTTTATACGGCAATAAGTAGAAATAAAAATGTGGGTGACAAGTTCTATATAACTTGTATCTAATCATAATGAAGTATATTATATAGAGTCCAAAATATCTTCTAAAGGCATTTGATTCTTCATCCATGTTGGAATGCATTGTTTATCAGAATATTCTAATAAAATTTAAAATACACAAATGTGTCTTTTTCTTCCATAAATGTGCTATAAATTTGCCTATTAAGCGGGAAAAAGAAATAAAAAGAGGGCTGGGTGTGGTGACTCAGACCTGTAATCCCAGCACTTTGGGAGGCTGAGGCACGCAGATCGTGAGGTCAGGTGATTGAGATCATCCTGGCCAACATGGTGAAACCCCGACTCTACTAAAATACAAAAAATTAGCTGGGTGTGATGGCACGCACTTGTGGTCCAAGCTACTTGGGAGGCTGAAGCAGGGGAATCGCTTTTACCAAGAGGTAGAGGCTGCAGTGAGCTGAGACCACACCACTGCATTCCAGCCTGGCGATAGAGTGAGACTGTCACAAATAAAAAAAAAGAAATACAAACAGAGTCACATTGTATACTTAGTAGATATTGTATAGTGCGCCACTATTTCCTAAATTGATATTTTCATAAGCTATTTGTCTTTACCCCATTAAGCAGCGTATGTATGATTGGTTATATTTTTAAATAGATAATTTACCCCATGCTGTTGTACTGTCAACTAGGATATGATGTGATTAAAACATCATTAAATGGTTCATGCTAAGACCAAAAGGATACCTCTGTTGTTATGGCAGGAAAGTCCATTTTCACACAACATACCAGGTAGCCGATCAGAATTGATTTGCCTCAGGAGGTGTTATCTAGTCAAAGAATAAACAGTGAATTAGGTGTGGATCTCACATTCTAGTCTTTTCTCATAACTAATCAGTCATGAGACATTGCCAAAGTTGCTATCTTGCAAGATCTTGGTTTCCTTCTCTGTAGAATGAGTAGCTTGAAATGTTTTTATTCTAATGTCTCTTTAGTCATAGTGTCTAAATCACAAAAGAATCTTCAATGTCTAGAACAATGCCTAATTGAATGTATTTAATTCAATAAAAAAGTATTGAATTTAGTGTTAAATGCAGAGAAAGACACCAAGAGCTAAAGATAAAATTGTGGGCAAAAGCAGCAAACATTGTCCTAGAATGTGTCTTGTTTAAATTAGGTGGAGTTGGTCAGATATTCCAGCCTAAACATTCTATGAGTCCAAATAACCATAATTCATATCCATCTAAAATTTTGCCTTGGAAATTTTATATAATGACAATGAAAATATGATCATAAACCATAATTTTCTCCGTTTAAATTTTCACTTGCAGATACGTGGGAGATTGCATATTTTCTTTTGTAAAGCTATTTATAGTTCTTGCTACTCCCTCAACCCCCTCAAATATCTTAATTTTCAATTGCATTAGTATATCTTGTTTCACATGTATATTAAAAGGCAAAGTTCAGCTCTGCTTTATAAAGGTCAGTCAAATCCCTCTACTAATTTTCTTAAACATGAAGTTTGTTGGAGTTTCTTTTACAAGAATTGGTTGTATGTTTAAAGTAATAAAAAGTGCTGTTTTCATATACAAATAAGAGAATCTTGAGGTTAGTCCTTAGGTTTAAAATCAGAAAGATTATGAAACTTGGTCCTGACTTCCCTTTTCATACAGTATTATCAATGACACAATGGGCTTGTTTGGTCTTAGATAAGATTTGTGAAAGGGAAAGGAAATGGACTAATATGTATTAAATGTCCACGGTTAAAGCTGACATCCTCCGCAGTCTAAACAAAAGAAGTTGCCAAACAGATCTTACTGATAAGGATTTTCTTAAGACCACTAATTTTTAATCCCTTTGTAACACACAAAGAACGATTACTATGGTGTAGCAAACAATTCCAGAATGGTTTTTATAGCTAGAGATCAGTATTGGTATCTTTACAATGGTCAGCTCAGGAATGAGTAATGGGTTATAATAGAGCCTTTTTAGGGACATTACAGTGTTGCTCACTCACACATTTGATGATTCTATCCCATGTTACATAATAAGGGTGAAATATTAAATTACAATTATTCATAGATACATGATATATATAGTTCCATCACATAATTAAAAAATTAAAATAACATCTAAAGACCTTGCAGTTTGCACAAGCTCGGTTTTGCTGTATTGTGATTTTCTTGGGTTACAATATCTAAAACCATTGTTAATTTCAGAGAAGCGAGAATCATATAATCTAGCTATCTACCCAAACATCAACAGTCTAGAAAGTATCTGAGAAACATAATTACATTTAACCTTTGAGATATGTGATGGTCATCCCAGTATACAGAAAACTATGTCTGAAAGAATTTTAAGTAATTTAGAGACGGCCTTACAATTCTTAACTTTCTCCTTCTGCCACTGAAAAGAAAAATCTCAAAAGATCCTATTGTTCCTCCACCCAAAGATTCACTTGCTATTGTAGAGTGTTAGTACAGAAATAGGAATAAAAAGCAGCTCCATGCCTTTCAATTTTTAATTTTCAACTACGGATCACTGTAATTATACATTTGATAGTCTTTCCAATTTTCCTTAGGAATACTTTGTTTTTACTTTTCTTTTACATGCAAATGTTTCTCCCACTAGATTGCAATCTTCTTGAGGGTGGAAAGTCGCTGTTTCTAATCCATCGTTTTATCATCCATTGCTCTTAGAAGTGCTGTCCCTCAACTTTGCCATGGCAGTTTTTGTTGTTGTTGTTGTTGTGTTGTTGTTTACAGACGAGGTCTTTCTCTGTGCCCAGGCTGGAGTGCAGTGGTGCAATTATAACTCCTGGGCTCAAGTGATACCCTCTTCTCATCCTCCCGAGTACCGAGGACTGCAGGTGTGCACCTGGATATTTTATTTTTATTTCTTTTAAAAAATTTTTTATTTTGTTCTCTCAGCATAACCATTTTATTTATTTATTTTTATTCTGTAGAGAAGAGGTCTTGCTATGTTGCCAGGCCGGTCTCTAACTTCTGGCCTTGGTGACTCTCCTGCCTGGGCTGCTCAAAGCATTGGAAGTACAGGCATGAGCCACTGCACCTGGCCCTCATGCTGATTTCTTGATAACCGAATTCAGTTTATCCCTGGAAAAGCCAATTCCATCAAAGACTGGAAATGTATTTGTGTTATTTGAGTGGAATTTAGCCAGTTGTGGTTGATAATTTTCCAAGTATTTAGTTAAATTCAAGATTCAATTTTAGTAAGCTGATGATTCTTTCTGTCCGCCTTCTCTTCCTCCATGTAGTGTCTACGATCTCACTTTCATGAGGAGGACTTTGGTGTTCATTTCCATATCCTGGCCTGGTCCTGGGTACCTGTCCTTGGTCAGTCTAGTGGTGCTTCCTGGACCCCGCTGAGGTGTGTTTTCCCGCGGGTTCCCTCACACCTCACTGACTCACTGCTGATGGTTCCACGAGTGGAGCAGCTGGTGGTCCGTTCCCTCCCACAAATTCAATGTGTAGAGCCAGGCCCACGGGCACTGCTTCCTCCCCCACTCCCTGTGATGTGGTCTTCTCTCCCTTCTCCCTGGGTTACTCAGCTTATACTCTTGGATATGGAGTCTCCTGAGTCTCTATGGCAACAATTCCCTAGCAATATGCTAATTCTCACTTCTTAGCCATCTTCTGTGTCTCCTATGAGGGCCATAGGACCTTTAATTGTCCTATTTCGTGCGTGCTGGAGAGACAGACAAGGAACGGGGAGTCAAGTGTGTGCTGGGCACCTGCAGGTCCTCTGTCTGTAAACATCATGTCGTCATTTTTACTCTACTGTGTGGTGGCCTCCTCAGAATTCCAAACAGAAAGTGGACGGAAGTTTCCTGACATTGAATCCATAGAACTTAAATGCAGTTTCTAAACCCCTGAAACCCACCAGCGCTTTTCTATCAAGAGCAAGCCATGGGAGGTAGGGCCCATTGCAGCCCTATGCTTTCTCGACAGTTTCTCTGAATTTTCACTCCTTTCCACCCCCAGTCTCAGGTCCAAGAAAAAGGCTTTTATGGCACTCTTGTATCACATGAGAAAACTGTTGTTGTTGTTGGGTTTTTTTTCATACTTTTCATCTTACTAATGTTGTCGATTATAGTAAAAATTATATGGTAAGTTCACCAGACCTCTCTCTTGGTATTTAAAATCTAGCACCGAGCGTTCTTTTCTCACAAGTTTTATAGGATGGTAGACCTTCTTCAGAGTGTTTGAAAAGTCCTTTTTTAAAGTTAAAGCTGAAATGTGACTTCTTTGCTCTCGGCAGGGTTATACCCTTCCCAAGAACCAGTGCGGAGTAGCAACATTTATACTTTGTGAATACCACTCATATAGCCTTAGTTTTTCCAGAAACAAAAATTCAAGAAAAAGTTATGTTCACAAATTCTGATCTGCTTCTCTCATTAACGACATTTATTAATTAAACAGCAAATGTTTCTCAAGAGCCTATTATATACCAGGCCGTTCTAAATTCTGGGCTATGATACAGGACAAAAGACACAAAATATATAAAAAGACACTTAAAAATTACACAACAAAAACATACACAAAGCCAATAAGCCTCAAAGATTTTAAGCAACTAAGAGTTTACGTATTAAGGCAAAAGAATCTTCATCTTGTAGTCAATAATAATTGGAACCCTGCACTATAAAATTCTGTGATTTCACAGAATTATACAAATATGACCGAAAGACATTTTACATTCATATAATATGCTAGTTGTTGCCAAGTTTATTGTACCACCTCTGCCCATCTTTATCTGCCAAGATCTTATAGATTTGTGCTTAACTCAGTTACCAAGACCTTGCTTCATTTTCACTACAGCAATAGTGGTAAAATTTTCCTCTTTATGTATGATATTTCTTAGACTGAATTTTGTATAAAAGTTTCATGAGAAAATCAAAGAGTGTCATTGTCTTGACATATTTTGTGTACAATGCTAATATAGATCTTTTGGGCAATTCATTTTTTTAAATCCTCTTTACCAAACTGCCAGAATGAACAATTATTTGTTAATAAGAAATAACTATATTTAATATTTAAGTGTTATATTTAAGCATTAAGTGCTGCCCCAAGTCTATTGTTGTGAATTATTTCTTAATTTATAGCATGACTCTCAAATTTTTAAGTTATCATCATCCTCAGAAAATACATAGCAGGAAAATATAAAATACAATTAGACGCAGTTCAGAAAAGGTTACTTTTTTGTCATTCCTGGACAGTGATAAAAGGCTGGGTAAAACTTAGTTTTATTTCAAAATTAGAAGAATGTGTTTTTCTATTACAAAGCTTTTTTACCGGTGGCAAATCCCACAGATCTGCAGCAAACTCCACCTGATCCTTGCCTTCTCGGAGGAAAGAATTCAGCTGAGGGGCAGAAGTAAGTTTAAGGCAGGGGAAGACTGCAGGAGCAGGACTGAGAGTTTGTTAAAAAGTTGTGCACATGTACCCTAGAACTTAAAGTATAATAAAAAAAAAAAAAAGTTTCAGACTAGGAATGAAAGGAAGTAAAGTACACTTGGAAGAGGGCCCAGCGGGTGACTTCAGAGATCCAAGTGCCCTATTTCATCCTTGCCTTGGGGTTTTACACATCGGTGTGATTCTGGAGTTTGTAGTTCTACTCCCTTGATTGTTCCCTTCGGGTGAGCTGTCTGCAAGGGCAGAGGCCTGTCAGCACTTGGGAGGGGCCACATGCTCAGTGTGTTTATTGAAGTTGTGCGCATGCTCACTTGACGCATTTTTCTTTATTTTTTTTAAATGTCTTAAAAAAAAGAAAACTAGGATACATGTGCACAATGTGCAGGTTTGTTACATAGATATGCATGTGTCGCGGTGCTTGGTTACCTGGGCACGCGGGTGCCGCGGTGCTTCGTCAGGTAGGTACCCGGGTGCCGCGGTGCTTCGTCAGGTAGGCACCCGGGTGCCGCGGTGCTTCCTTACGTAGGCACGCGGGTGCCGCGGTGCTTCGTCAGGTAGGTACCCGGATGCCGCGGTGCTTCGTCAGGTAGACACCGGGGTGCCGCGGTGCTTCATTACGTACGTACGCAGGTGCCGCGATGCTTCGTTACGTACGTACGCGGGTGCCGCGGTGCTTCGTTACGTACGTACCCGGGTGCCGCGGTGCTTCCTTACGTAGGCACGCGGGTGCCGCGGTGCTTCCTTACGTACGTACGCGGGTGCCGCGGTGCTTCGTTATGTAGGCAGGCGGGTGCCGCGGTGCTTCGTTATGTAGGCAGGCGGGTGCCGCGGTGCTTCGTTATGTAGGTACGTGGGTGTGCGTGTGCCATGGTGGTTTGCTACACCTATTGACCCGTCCTCTAAGTTCCTTCCCCTCACCCCTGACCCCTCAGCAGGGCCTGGTGTGTGTTGTTCCTACTTGAGGCGTTTTCCATTACCGGTTGACCATTCCTAGAGGAAGGTCATATACCAGTTAAAATGTGCTATTTTGTTTCTTGGTGCCATGTTGGAGCGCAGTCATGCAACTCCTGAGATCTTATGGGAAGCTGCTGATCACCAGCGTCTGGTATTTTCTGTCTATTGGGAGACTGTCTTTCCCTGGCGCTGGCTGCAACCAATTATTATGTTACAATTATTATGTTACAGAGATAGTTTACAGAGATAGTTTACAGAGATAGATAGTTTACAGAGATAGATAGAGACCATCACCTGATGGTCACCTGACACTCCTGGGGGTCATCTCTCCTGCTTTACTCATGTCTGCATAACTGCCTACTCTAACAGCGGCTAAGAACGAGGAAACATGAGCTAAAATCTTGTCATTTTTCTTTGATTCATATTGTTTATGTATCTAAATAATAATCTGCGTTTCCCAGGGAGTTATACAAATCCTGAATTCTACAACAGAATAAATATTATTTCTACATATTCCAAAGCTCTTATTAAACCATACACTCCATGTCTGAACAACTCTCTTAATATCTGAGTGTCTGTCTAATCTTTCTATTTACTGGTGAATGGAACTTGTCTGGTATTATCCCAGTAATTCCTCTGTGTACTTTATCAACCCTTTGTGGTGCAACATGACAAGCAAAGGGGAGAGTTGCTAATATTAAAGAGAGGAAAAAAAAAAAAAAGGTCTGGTGCAGAGGCTCATGCCTGTAATCCCAGCACTTTGGAAGGCCTAGGTGGGTGGATCATCTGAGGTAGGAGTTTGAGACCAGCATGATCAACATGGAGAAACCCCTTCTCTACTAAAAATGCAAAAACGACCTGGGCGTGGTGGCATGTGCTTGTAATCCCAGCTACTTGGGAGGCTGAGGCAGGAGAATCACTTGAATCTGGGAGGCGGAGGTTGCAGTGAGCCGAGATTGTGCCATTGCACTCCACCCTGGGCAACAAGAGTGAAACTCCATCTCAAAAAAAATGAGCAAAACCCAGAAGCAATGAGTCTCAGATTTCCCTTATAGAAATTCTGTATTATTATGTATAATTTTTATTAAGCATATGTAGATCAGTGAGTGATGTGTCAGGAATCTCAATGAATCTTAATTATCTTAGTAGAAAACAATAGCCACTCAGTAGCTGCTTATGCTGTCACTTCTAAAGGTAGATTCTTTGGAAACTGTTGTTGAATGTGATAGAGCAACCCTGAACTGCATTAAAAAGAAAGAAAATGGCTGCTCTCATTAAAAGCAAAACCTCAGTGCTCACCTTTGCAAATAAAAGCACTAGATTCAACCAGTTCAGACATTGCAAGAGGCCAGTGTACATCTTCCTTTAGCTGGGTTAAGTTTCATGAGTCAAGACAACAATTTTACTTAGGAAGTCTTTTCTTAACATCGGCTCTAGGGAAGGTATCATTTGCATAAATGTTCTTCGTGGCATATATTAAAATTGTCCCTAAGAACAATTTGCTACCCTGCAGATATAAAACATTGAAAGCTGTTGTTTTTCACCTAATTCTTTAGCTTTAAAGAGATTTATGCTTCTTAAAATAAGGACATACGTATGTCATATATATAAAACTGTTGACACAAATTATTTCTGAATGTTAATGGTGAGTGTGTATTTCTGATTCTTGCCACCTCCATTATTTTCTAAAATTGCAATTGGAAGCAACTCCCTTATTTTTCATTTTTTGTACGGCTAAAACTGAGTGAAATTCAATTATCACAAAAATAGTGTGTTTTGATTTTGTGTGTCCTGGTACTTTTGAAATTTGGAGCGTGGCCCTATCACTCCCAAGCCATTGTGTTGTCTAAATCGATTGTCTTGGTAGGCACACACAATGGCGAAATGTTTTCATGAATGTATAATGAGCCACATGCCCCATCTGAGCACTCAGAAACAGGGGAAGAGAATTAAAGTTAGGTTAGTGCTCATCTCTTGCCAGACTTTCTCTCCTCCATTTTGTTTGGCTTCCTTTGAGATTCAGTGACAGAGAGGAGATATATCACCTGCTGCCAGAGAGAACAGGCCCCTCACCACCTTCCTGAGTTTACATAATGTTTAAGAACATGTGTTGTCAAAGAAATATTAAGGAGTCAAATTTCACAATAATTTTAACATATTTCTCTGTTACACTCATGCACATTATTTTTAACTAATGATTGACAGGGGCTTATTATGTGAATAATTGATTTTGGTTTGGCTGCTGCATTTCTGATATTGCCACTGGCTGTTTGTGTGTAGTTTATTCCATAAATTGTGTAGTGATACAGACCTTTGAAAGGAATGGACTGTGCTGTCTTTACATGTTCAAATCAAAATTTTTATACTTATGAATTTAAGTTTGATATTTTGCAAAATTGACCTTGCTAAGTCCTTCTCAAATAAGTTTCTTGTTTTGTTTTTGTTTTTTTCTTGAATATATTTCATTCATTTCAGAGCTGGGGAAAATGACCTCTGAAAATTTAGAAGACTGGATGTCACTGACTACCAAATGATGATCACTTTTGAATTAATAAAAATTCTTCAGTAATAATGTGTGGATTACAATGTTATTGGTAGAAATAATTTTTATGGTGTTGAAGAAAGATTAACCAATTCAGAGTTGGTACGTGATCTGTGCTACAATTTCCGTGGAAATGTATGTCTCTTTCTACAAAGACATGATTGTACATCAGTGGCACAAATGAGAAAGTGCTAATAACATTTTGGCCCCGACTACCAAGTCTGCATCTCTTGTCTTAGTTTTGCTTGTTACATGTGGCTATAGAATTCTGAAATTTGGCGAATTGATGGAAATAAACTCAAAGTACCTTATACTGTTTCCTAGAACATTTACAAAGAATACTAAACATCTTATTGAGAATGCAACATTTCTTCCAAATGGTCAGGAAGAAGACAAAATTATTTATTCAGCAAATATTCATTAATAGCCTATGCTATGGGCAATGGATACAGAAATAAAAATAGGACATGATCCCTGCCTGCAGAAGCCTTCAAGCCCTGTCATGGAGATAGACACAACAGGAGATAATAAAATAGGCTACGGATTTGTTAGAAGGATGCACTCATGAGAGCAGAGAAAAGAAGAGACTCCAATTCAGGACGAGGAATAGAGGCTACAGAGAAATTTTCTGAAAGTGATGCCAGAGCAAAGTCCTTACAGAAAGGAAGAGTAGGTGTTGTGTAGATCAAAATCAGGGGGGTTAGCATTTTAATAACGGGTCAGCTTACTCAAAGTCCTGTGGTAGGGCACTCCACAGTCTATGCAGGAAATGTAAGTGGGAAAGTCCTTTACAGATGGAGTCAGGAGCAGCCACCAGGTCACTGAGGTCCTGTGGTATCCTGCTAAGGCGGTGGTTCTTAAACCAAAAAAAAAGTCTGGTTTTATTTTTATTTAACTTTGATGGTGAGATGGTTAGATGCATACTTTAGGTAGCTTTCTAGTGGTTAAGTGGGAAGCAAGACTCAAACTCTTTCTGTAGGTACTGCTCTGGAGAACCCCAAACAAAGATGAGGGCTTGAAATTGGGCACTACCTGAGAGCCAGGTGTGTTCAACCCAGAGGCTCCATCTTCCCTTTTCTTTGTCACCACGTGTGCAGTAAAGAAACAGGCAACATGGCGCCAGATTTCTGCATAAAAGATTAGAATGGGGGTGGCCAGATTTTTGCATGTTAGGCAAATGGCACACCTGGTCTGACCGATCTTTTGTGCCCTATGTAAAAAAAACCTCCACCTCCTGAAGCTCATCTATAAAACCTCCTGTACTTCATCGTGGAAGCAGCAACCCATTTTCTCTGGGACCCCTCTCTGTGCAGAGAGTTCTTCTCTTTCTTTCACCTATTAAACTTCTGCTCCTAACTTCACTGTGGTGGTCTGAGTCATAGCTTTCTGTGGCTGTGAGGGAATGAGTCTCAGGTATTACCCTAGACAATGAAGCCACTTCAGTATGCCTCATTCTCTTTTATCATTTTATTTGTTGTTACCTCTTCTGTTCTTAAGAAAACACAATCCTCATAGATGTCTTCATGAGATGAACAGTTTCCCCAGTTTTGAAGAGGTTGTGCTTTCAACATTGTATGTTCTTGGCACATTTGTCAAAACTCAATTGCCTATAAATGCATGGGTTTATTTCTGGGCTTTCTGTCCTGTTCCTTTGGTCAACGTGTTGTTATGTGAGTACCATGCTGTTTTGGTTATAAGTGCTTTGTAATATATCTTGAAGTCAGTCTGATGCTTCTTTTTATTTTTTATTTTTTATTTTATTTTATTTTTTTGACAGGAAGTAGAATTTATTGGTGAGTGTTAAGAAGGGGCAACACAGTGGAAGCCCTTATGAGTACAGGGCCCACCACTTGTCCAGAGGGCCATGACTGGGGCTGTACTTGACCCCACAGCCATCTGGGATAAGCCACTCCTCAGCCACCATGTCTTCAAATTCATCAGCATTGAACTTGGTGAAGCCCCACTTCTTCAAGATGTGGATCTTCTGGCAGCCAGGGAACTTGAACTTGGCCCTGCATAGGGCCTTAATCACATGCTCCTTGTTCTGCAGCTTGGTGCAAATGGACATGATAACTTGGCCAATGTAAACCCTGGCCACAGTGCCCTGGGCCTTTCCAAAGACACCTCACATGCCTGTTTGGAGTCTACATTGGGGTAGTGTAAGGTCAGAGGCAAGAACATACATCTGAAAGCCTGTCTCCCAAGGTCCCTTAGAGCAACCCATACAAGAAATGAGCTACATACACTACCAAGGAAGTGGCTGTTTGCAGCCTTTGCACATTGGGCCCCCATGAGGAAAGGAACTCAGTCGGCTTAATTGGCTGCAGCAGCTTTGTTCTTTTTACTTAAGATTGTTTGTGGCTATTTGGGGTCTTTTGTGGTTTTATGCAAATTTAAGAATTTTTTTTCATTTCTGTGAAAAATAACATTAGAATTTTAATAGTGGCTGCATTGAATCTGTAGATCACTTTGGATAGTATGGACGTTTTAACAATATTAAGCAATAAACACAGCATACCTTTCCATTTATTTGTGTGATTTAAAAAATTTTTTCATCAGTTTTACAGTTTTCTGTATAAAAGTCTTTTACCACTTCAAATTTATACCTAAATATTTAATTTGTTGTTGCTGTTGTAAACAGGATTCTTTTCTTTATTCCTTTTCCAGATAGCTTTTTATCAGTGTATAAAAATGCTACCAATTTTGTATGTTGATTTTGTATCCTGTGACTTTACTGGATTTATTTATCAATTCTATCAGCTTTTGGTGGAGTCTTTACAGTTTTCTCTATGTAAGATCATGTTGTCAGCAAACAGACAATTTCACTTTTTCTTTCCTATTAGGGTGACTTGTATTTATTTCTCTTGTCTATTGCTCCAGCTCAGACTTCCAGAACTCTGTAGAAAAGTACTGAAAGTGGGCATCCTTGTCTTCTCCCTGATCCCAGAGAAAAGCTTTCAACTTGTCACTGTTGAGTATGATGTTAGCTACGGCTTTGTCATTTATGGCTTTTATTGTGTTGAGTTACAATCCCTCTATACTTATTATGTTGAGAGTTTTTATCATGAAAGGGTGTTAAATTTTGTCAAATGCTTTTTCTCTTTCCTACTTCTATCACAGTGATAGATCTCAAATTCTAGCTTCTGGCTTAGCATTTATAGGTAAGTAGGCAGTAAAGATAATTATCATAGTACTTAAAGTCAAGAAAGAAACAATTTTGACTGAATATCAAGATATAGTGTGTTTGTGTGTGTGCGCATGTGTTATGGGTGTTTGTTTGTTGAGTTAGCTGCGAAAATGCTCCATCTGTCCACTTTCAAATAGCAATCTGTCAGATTGCATACTCCAAAGAAGGACACAGCAACAGCTCTTATCTTGCATGCTATTTTGCAGTGTGATATTGCCACTCTGCTTTCTGAATCTGGGAAAATCCTGTGATCAATGGAAATACGGTAGAAGTGACACTGTCCAAATCCAGGAGTAGTCCTTTAGAGAAATTGGAGGCTTCTTCATGTTCCTGCCTCACACACACACTTCTTCTGTTGTTTTCTCTTAAATTCAGCAATGGTGCTATGAGAAGCCCATACATCAAAGAAAAGACAAGTGTAAGCACTTGGATCATAGCCCCAGAGGACTCTCAGTCGATAGAAAACATTGACTGGCATCCATGTTGGTGAAACAGCCTTGGACATGCAGCCTTTCCCAGACGATACGGGTCCAACCACTTCTGACTGCAAATGCATGAGCAACCTTAAGCAAGGACTGCCTCGTTCATTCCCACCTACCCACTCAACTAGGAGAGATGATAAGTCATCGTCTTAAGTCACCAAGTTTTGGCATCATTTGTTCAACAACAATAAACCAGAACACCCACTGAAAAGGCCATCTGACATTTTTGGAACATTTTCCCTAAATTTGGATAGATCTCCACGTTCTAAATAGTGCCTTTTCAAAGTAGATTCTAGAAATATACATTTCTCAGTTTGCTTGTGGTTAGTGTACAGGCTTGTGAAAGATTCTTATGCACCTCCAGACCCCACACAGAGGTGAGCAACTTTAGGACAAAGGCTCTGTGTGGAGAATCCACTCCGTTCTAAGAGTGGCAGCTGGGGACATGAGGACGATTTCAAAGAAGGTTCCTAATGCAGTATGTTTGTGGGTTCCTAATGCAGTATGTTTATGGGTTGACAACAGCGTGCAAGTTAAACGCCTCAATGGGATGCAGCAGAAGGCCAGCTTGGGGTATGGCGTGCAGCATTTTCCCTGCAATCTTATCTTTGAATATATTTCTTTGGCCATTCTAATAATTCTGTGATTAACTCAATAACCTTTAATTAACATATCATCTACTTAAATGATGTAGAGTGAATTCCATATTTTTTGGAGGTTAAGAAACCTAATTTCTATGGAAAACGTGATGCATGCATGACCCCCAGTTTAGGCACCTGAAGTGAGCAAAGGCATGGCAAGAGTTTTTCTGGTCACCTACAGCAGAGGCAACAGAAATACTGATGAAAGAGACTTGCAGATTAAGTACAATATAAGGAATAAAGTTAATAAAATTGAATTGTATTAGAGGTTTTAGTTAATGAGTAGATTTTAGCTATTCTTGTTGCACACAAGGAAAGTAACTGTGAGATAATCTGCTTCACTATAGTCGTCATTTAACTTTTGATGATATTCTATGACATTATGTTCTAAACATCAAGCATACACAATAAAGTTTATTTATTTTTCTTTTAAATAGGAAGATACAGCTTGAGGAGCCAGATGCAGCGGCTCACTCCTGTAATCCCAGCGTTTTGGGAGGCCGAGGTGAGTGGATCACTTGAGCCCAGGAGTTAGAGATGTCTGGGCAACATAGTGTGACCCCAGTCTTTACAGGAAATAAAAAAAATGTGCTGACCATGGCACATGCCTGTAGTTGCAGCTACTCAGGAGGCTGAAGTGGGAGTATTGCTTGAGCCTGGGAGGTGGATGCTGCAATGAGCTATGATCACACCACTACACTCCAGCCTGGGTGACAGAGAGAGACCTTGTCTCCAAATACACAAAAAGATACAGCTCCTTACCATGCTTTTGCAACACCTAGACTTCTCCAGTTGGTTCCCAAAATATGCTGTCAAATGGCTAGCTCAGCACAGCTCACCAAGGCATTCCAAGAGCTGCTCGGTGCATGCTTCCTAGACCTGTAGCATCAGAAACAAATTCACCTTGAAATTTGTTAAGAATGCAAATTCTCATGTCTCAGTCTGGACTTCTGACGCTCTTGAACTGTGTTCCAATAATTTTTGTTTTTCTAAATAAGGCCATCAGGTAATTTTGAAGCATGTGTAAATTAAAGAACCCTATTTTGCAAGGACTTCCTATTGACCTGCTGAAAACATGTATTGATTCTGGGTATGGTTCACTTCCTCAAAACCCATATTGAAGGAAGTGCAGTGGCATTTCTTCATCTGGATTCTAATAAACTCAGTAATCACATTTTCTCCAAGATCAGTGACGATATTTCAGCAACCTAATTTGCAGATTTCTAACTCCCTATCAAATAAATTAACTAGATGAAGTGTGCTTTCAGCAATTCTTTACTTCCTTTGGGCTCCTCTTTTTTTTTATAACAGTGACTCTACTGTTAGTTTCAGAGGACGTTGGCTCAAAGTATATCTTGGATACTGCTTTTTTATTTTTTATTACTTTTATTTTTTATTTTTCAAGACGAAGTTTTGCTCTTGTTGCCCAGGCTGGAGTGTAATGGTGCCATCTCAGCTCACAGCAACCTCTGCCTCCAAGTTTTAAGCGATTCTCCTGCCTCAGCCTCCCAAGTAGTTGGGATTACAGGCATGCGCCACCATGCCTGGCTAATTTTGTATTTTTAGTATAGATGGGGTTTCTCCATGTTGGTCAGGCTGGTCTCAAACTCCGGACCTCAGATAATGCACCCTCCTCAGCCTCCCAAAGTGCTAGGATTACAGGCATGAGCCACCGCGTTTGACCCAGTTGCTGCTTTTTTAATCTTGGTGAATATTTTAGCTTTCCTTTTATGCTTAATAGTCCATTAATGTTTCTGTTTAATAGCAGAGCCTGCTTATTCATGTTACAACTAATCACAATTTTTATTCTGTAAGGTTTCCTTTTCATCATGGACTGCAGATAAAACAAATTCATATGTTCTTCCTGCACAAAGTTGTATCATCTTTAAATGTTTCCTGACTTTCCAGTCAACATTTCATACGCTCTGCTCCTCCACCCTCAAACTATGCTGATGTCCCAAGGTTCAAACATCTCATAAGTATATAAAGTCCAGTGATGTTCACATTAAACTGTGCCAAAAATTCTTTGTAAACTAAAGAGTTTTACATAAGATGCAGAGCCATCAGTAAGATTCAAGGATTTAATACTGGCAAAAATGCCCTTCTGATTTGAAAAAGGTATTCAGTATGATATATTTAGACATATGATATATTAGACATATATTAAGCCCTCTGCTCCAAAGCACAGCAATTTTAAAAATCTGAATTCAAATGAATCTCTAATAACAAAAGTGTCAGGCACTGTGGCTGATGGTGGGGGAGGTCGTTTTGATCACATATGTCTATTACCCCCAGAAAAGCAGCTGTTTGCCTTAGTAAAATAACTGGTGTCCCTAATGTTATTAGTAAGTTATAGTAGATGAACATGCCCATTCATGTCAGGCAGACTTGGCTTTAAAATCTGGCTTTGTTCCTCCTTACTCCTGTGTGATTTGAGGAGTACACAGCAACTTTTCTGTACACAAGTTTTGTTCTGTTTAAACTGAAGACTCCTTATCTAAAAACACTATTCAATAGTCATCAAAGGCTGACAAACACAATGCAGCAAACATTCCTCCTCCCTGCCTGTGTAGGAAATTGCCCAGCATCTCTGTTTCAGGGGATACCAGCGTTCAGCCTTTCCTCAAGAATGTGACCATCGCAATTTATTCCACCCATGTCTGCTTACACCAACAATCGATGTTGTCAATGACATCAGACAGCTAGTCCCAGACAGTTTCTGCTGTCTGAATCCTCTTACTTGTGTCTATTATTCTTTCCTGTCTTATCATTAATAACAGGATTGATTATTTATTCCTTAATATGTTTTTAGTTGCAAGACACAGAAGCCCTACTCAGAGAAACTTAAAAAAAATGTTATGGGCCTGAAGATTAAAGCCTTTCTTCTCTCTGTTTGTCTTCTTTGATGTGGACTTATTATGGTGTGTTTTTTTCCATATTGCCCTGAGAAGCCCCCTATGTACATTGTATCAGCTAAGAACTGGAGCAGAAAGGATCATCTTTCCTTTTTTAATGTTTTTAAAAAAATTAACTTGTATGAGTACATAGTAGGTATATATATTTATGGGGTACATGAGATATTTGGATACAGGTATACAATTTGTATTAATCCTGTCAGGGTAAAGGGGGCATCCATCACCTCAAGCATTTAGCATTTCTTTGAGTTATGAATGTTCCAATTATACTCTTTTAGTCATTTAAAAATGTACAATAAGTTATTAGTCACTGTAGTCACCTGTTGTGCATTCAAACACTAGAACTTATTTATTCTAACTCTATGTTTGTACCCATTAACCATCCCCTTCATAGTTCAAGTGAAGATACAGGCATGCCTCTTGGTTCAGGATGCCCACATGACCTATGTGTGGTGAACCTCTGTGTCCAGCTTCTGAGACGGACGCTCCCTGGGATACCTGGAAGGATGTGATCAAACACATGCAAACTACAGGGGCTGAAAGTGAGAAAAGGTGGTTTTCAGAGGAAAATCTTCAGTGTTAACAGACAAAGAGGGAGTGATGGATGAACAGGCAAAACCAGCAGCTGTCCGGTGTACTGTGACTTATAACTTTTACCTGGGCTGATAAATAAATAATGGCTGGAGTCATTATGAGTGACAGCATTCTTGTTCTGCAGACACTATAAATCTGGATAAAATAAGCAATTCTCTGCTGAGATGATAGAATAATCTATCTTCCCTCACTTCGCCAACACAGTGAGAATAGTGGACTCTGAATTCTTGATTTTTCTGGCTGCATCGTGAAGAGTATTTCCCGAAACCGTCAATGAGGATGTACAGAAACAGTAGGAAAATGTGGGCTAGGGAAATCAACGTAGGATGGTCCTCTTCATCCCAGATATGATCAGTGTTCCTGCTGTGAGAAGTGTCTTCTTCACTAACCTTTTAAAATACGTTCTTCTTAATATTATAGATTGAAATTTTAATGTTTTTTTTTTATTTAACTCACAAAAAATGTGAATGTAATCTCTGGAGGAGAGGGAATTGGCCAAATATTATACTAAGAAGTGTGGCTAATTTATTCTGTAACTTGGCCATGAACAATATATGGGAATAAATGAATAACTCAAATAGAAGACTTTCTTTTGGTCCGGGAAAACAGAAGGAATTTGAGTATTAATCTTTGGTCTGCTGCATCATGAACTATTTTTGATACATGAGAACGATGGAAAAATTGAGAGTTCTGTTGACTTTACCCCCAGTTCCTATAAAAAATACAATTACACCCCAAAGGTATTTAAGAAAATACTTGTTGTCTCATTGCCAGATTAACAATTAAATGTTCCTATCTGTTCGTAACGTCAAAGAGAAGATGAATGGAAGCAATAGTGTTGTCAGCCGCAGCAGAATCTGTATCAACTGCGTATTAGGAGAGTAGCTGCATTTCACCAATACCCCAGCCATGCCACTTTTTTTTTTTTTTGATATGGAGTCTCACTCTGTCACCTAGGCTGGAGTGCAGTGGTGCTGTCTTGGCTCATTGCAACCTCTGGCTCCCAGATTCAAGAGCTTCTCTTGCCTCAACCTTTCGAGTAGCTGGGATTACAGGTGCGCACCACCACACCAGATAATTTTTTGTATTTTAGTAGAGATGGGATTTCGCCATATTGGCCAGGCTGGTCTCGAAATCCTGACCTCAAGTCATCCACCCACCTCTGCCTCCCAAAGCACTGGGATTATAGGCCTGAGCCACTGTGCCCTGCTCCATGCCCCGTTTTTACCCTCACTCTATGTATGCCACTGCACTTTTGGCTTCTCATAGGCCTAAGAGTCTGCTTGATTATGGTCAAGGGAGAGGCATAGGCTCTAGGAGATTAACTTGTATGACTAGATGGCAGTAGTTTTGTCAGCAAACACAGATAAATGTTATCTAGAAAGATTATCTTCTCTTCCCTACACACCTTAACAAGTCATTTTTAACTATGCTTTGTATACAAGGGTCCCTGACATGAAAACTCCAGGTTATTTAACAAGAGGTTACCAAGGTTCACTTGGCTTGATCACTGCAAAGGGCAAATGTAAAAACTTGTTAGAGCGATGAGGTGCTTATGTTTCACCTCTTCAGACAACTTCTTGGACAGGCATCAAGAATGATCTCAAGCCACCTAGGACCATCAAAGAATAATTTTAATCCAGCATTTTGCAGGAATGTACATTCTATTTTATTTTTTGAGACAGGGTCTCACTCTGTCACCCAGGCCGGAGTGCGGTGATGAGATGTCAGTTCACTGCAAACTCTGCCTCCTGGGTTCAAGTGATTCCTCTGCCTCAGCCTCCCAAGTAGCTGGGACTACAGGTGACTGTCACCATGACCAGCTAATTTTTGTATTTTTAGTATAGACGGGGTTTCACCATGTTGGCCAGGCTGGTCTGGAACTCCTTACCTCCAGCAATCCACCTGTCTGGATCTGCCAGAAAATATACATTTTAAAATATTAATGTAAAGATTAAAGATGGAGAAGAAGACAGTATTGTGTTCTGTCTTCTTAAAATAGAAAGGCTGACTTTGGCCATTCCTTCGGCTCAGGAAGTCCATTATTCAGGAAGATCAAACGGTGTAATGGTAGGTCTCCTTAGTAAAAGGAAAAGTTAAAGTAATGTTCATCTCTAGTCTACTCTAGGCTTTATAGGACAAGGATAATATTGACATGTTGCTGTCCAGGTATACACAGCAAGGCGGAGCCAATGAAAGGGATTTAAGGCAGAACTTCAAGCTGGGTAAAAAGAAATTTCACCTGCCTAATACCTTATATAACTTTACACACACACACAGACACACACACACACACGTATGAGGTTGATCTGTCAGAGAGCAATGTCGGTTCTGTACAGGGAAGGGAATTTCAGTCTGCAGCTCCAATATTAATAATTACAAACAACTCACATTACACTAGTGCATAATATTCACAAATGTGCTTCAAGTTTCCATTAAGAAAACAAGCAAAAATATGTGTATTTCCTGCTTTTATAGATGTGTCACATAATGAGTCAATAGAGAACAGTAGTCTCAGATCACAAGAAGATGTTAGACTGGAGATTGGGAATATTTCTGATATTAAAAGAGACCTTGTCAATATTCTAAGAGACTCAGTTTTCAGTGAAAAAAAGCATGTGATAATAAATCTAATTGCACCCTAAAGGTATTACCTGGTTATTTACAAGTAACTATAGAAAATGAGTCATTGTATATAATTAATAAAATTAACCTTTCTGTGTATTTGTATGTTGTCATATATGTGTATATATATATATATAATTTTAAAACATAATTCATAAAAAGCATCTGTACACTAGGAAGAATGTAAGCCATGATGTCCGTTTTAAAGTTGTAAGAACACACAATTAAATATAATAAATTTAACTTATTTATAAATTAAATATAAATACAATTAAATATTTTTGTCATGGAAATACAGATAAATAGTAATGCTTTACTTCAGTCAAGGTCTTCTGAATTTTAATGCAGTTTACAATTTTGGTGAAGGTTTAGATAAATTTTTGATTATGTTTATAAAACTTAAAAAGTATTGAGGGAAAAGGCACAGCAGTGAGCCTGGCGTCAGATCAGTGAAGGCAGGTGAGACAAAGAAGGTCTTCATTCGCCCATACCCACAACGCAGAGCCTGAGTCATGGAGGTGCATGCATGTGACTCAGTTTAGAGGATTTTATTATAGAAATTGAAAGTGGATACATGTAGTGTGTGTGCACATAACATAAAACAAACAAACTTCAAGATTTCCTACAAGCTACAGTAACCAGGATAGTGTGCTGTTAGCAGAAGAAATAATAAATAGACGAGTAGAATGTGATAAAGAGCCTGAAATTGACTCACAAGTATAATTTTTGAAAATAGTTTCAAAACAGTCATACAGGAAAAGGAAAGTCTTTTTAATAAACAATGCTGGAGTACCTAGACAGTCACAAGAAAGGAAGCAAAAAAGGAAGGAAAGAAGAGAGGAAGAAAGGAAGAAAGGAGGGGAAGGAAGGGAAAGAAGGGAAGGAAGGAACAAGAAAAAGAAGGAAAGCACCTGTAACACACCGTTCACATCCTAGTGTCTGACAGCACTGTAATATGCCTATAGTAAACCATATTATATTCTATAGTTTCTGGTAGCTAGGAGGAGGATAGTGAATGACAAATGTTTGAGATGATGAATATGCTAATTACCTAGATCAGATCACTATACATTATATGTATGGAAGCTTCATGGGCCCAGTGAATATTCACAAATAGTATTTGACAATTTTAAAAAATAATAAAAATACAATTGCATATAGCAACCAAAATTTAACTCAAGGTGGATCAAAGTCTACTGTAAAAGATAAAATTATAAAGTTTTATGATTTGAGGGCAGGCCAAGTTTTCTTAGAAAAATCCCAGTAACCAATAGAAATCTTAAAAAGAGACAAAATTTTAAAATAACTTTATACATATTAAAGAAAACCACAAAATGTCTGTGCCTTGAAAGGCACTGTTTAGAAAATGAATAGGCAAATCACAGACTTGGAGAACATAATTGCAAAACATGCATTTAACAAAGAACTGGTACCTCATATATATATATACACACACACCCTGTATATACACACACACATATATACCATATATACACACACACCATATATATATACATGTCATATATATGCACATTGTATACACATATATACACCGTATACATATACACATATATATGCCTCAAATACATGGGCTGTGAAGGTTTCACAAATGAAGAAAGTAAAATTGAAATTGAATACCACCTTAAGACTTCACGGTTGGAAAGTGTCAAAGGCAAGGATTGAACTTGAGTATTTTTTGTCTCTTCAGAGCTCTTTATACCAGAGCCTGAGGCATGGAAGTGGATGCATGTAACTTATTTCTGAGGTGATGCCCAGAAGAAAGCGTAAGAGAATAGGGAGGAAAAGATCTAGTACAAGGCGATACAAATATGTGATAGCAGTATATATAAACTTTCACAACACAGCATTTTAAAAACACAAAAGGAATGTGTGAAATAGTTGAAATGATGCTTTCCAAATAGAAGCTGCATGAATGTCCGGTGAGCACGTGAAAAAGTGCTCCAATCACTAGTGATCAGCAAAATGCATATTAAACCCACAATTAAATATGCACCATTAGAATACCTAGAGGAATAAAGATTTGTAACAGAAAAAGTTTACAAGGATATGGAGCGAATGGAGCACGAGGACGTTGTTGGTGGCAGTGTATCATGGCACATGACTTTGAAAAAGGCCTGGCAATTTCTTATCAATGAAACATACAACTAACCTATAACCTAGAAATGTAACTTAGGTATTTGCACAAGAAAAAGACAATATACAATTACACACACATACACACACAAGTTGTTCAAAAACGTCTGCAGAAACTGTATCCATAAGATCAAAACTTGGAAATCGCCAAAGTCATCGCCAACAGGGGACGAAGCATGCTAGTTATATTTATCCAATTTAGCATAAAAAAGTGACACATTGCCGATATCCACAAGAACATTCCTGGATTGCAGTTGCTGAAGCTTGGTTTCATTTTCCATGATAACTTTTGACAGCATGGATTTAAAATTTACAAATCTGTCAGTCTTACTCTTGGAAGTTCCTCCAGATTTCTTCTGTAGATAAATATTCCTTTAATGGCTTGCAGTTCTATAGCTTCATTTTCACTTTAAAAAAACTCATCTGTAATATGGTGAATGCTTTAGGGAAAGAGTCTAATTTCACATGTTTTCATATAATTAAATGTTTTTCTCAGCATCATTATGAAGGAGCTTTTTCCCCATGTATTAGTAATATGTTTTTATCATTTACAAAATTCACATTCACTAAGTTTGTTGTTGGCCTGTACTTGCTCTATCCACTGTCTTTTTAACTGTAGTCATTGTAGTGTTTACCCAACATCAGATGAATCTTCTACTTGTGTCCACACTGTACTAAACTTCATGTACTTTCAGATTAATTAACAATTGCAATCATTTTATATACATATTTTTTAGTAACTGTATTTTCCTGTTACCACCTTTTAAAAGATGTCAGTTTTGTTAAAACTGCTGATAAAGAAAAGAAGACTAAAATACAGTAGCTTGATTCCAGGGAGATTTTTAACTTAACTGAAACTCAGTACTGTATACTTAAACTTATAGCACTTTAATCATGCAGAAATTTAGTAGAATATAATGTAAACATTTATAAAATATAGAAAATTTTGGAGGGAGGCTCCAAGATGGCCGAATAGGAACAACTCAGGCTACAATTCCCAGTGTGAACGACACAGAAGATGGGTGATTTCAGCATTTCCAACTGAGGTACCAGGTCTGTCTCACTGGGGCGTGTCAGACAGTGGGTGTAGGACAGTGGGAGCAGCCCACTGAGTGAGAGCTGAAGCAGGGCAAGGCCTCACCCAGGAAGCACAAGGGGTAAGGGAATTCCCTTTCCTAGCCAAGGGAAACCGTGACACACAGCACCTGGAAAATTGGGTCACTCCCACCCTAATACTGCGCTTTTCCAAGGGTCTTAGCAAATGGCACACCAAATTATATCCCCCGCCTGGCTCGGAGGGTCCCACACCCACGGAGCCTCTCTCATTGCTAGCACAGCAGTCTGAGATCTAACTGCAAGGCGGCAGCGAGGCTAGGGGAGGGGTGCCTGCCATTGCTGAGGCTTGAGTAGGTAAACAAAGCCGCCCAGGGAAGCTCCACCTGGGTGGAGACCACCGCAGCTCAAGGTGGCCTACCTGCCTCTGTAGACTCCACCTCTGGGACAGGGCATAGCCAAACAAAAGGCAGCAGAAACCTCTGCAGATTTAAATGTCCCTTTCTGACAGCTTTGAAGAGAGTAGTGGTTCTCCCAGCACGGAGTTTGAGATCTGAGAACAGACAGACTGCCTGCTCAAGTGGGTCCCTAACCCCCAAGTAGCCTAACTGGGAGGCACCCCCCAGTAGGGGCAAACTGATAGCTCACATGGCTGGGTACCCCTCTGAGATGAAGCTCCTAGAGGAACAATCAGGCAGCAACATTTGCTGTTCAGCAATATTCACTCTTCTGCAGTCTCTGCTGCTGATACTCAGGCAAACAGGGTCTGGAGTGGACCTCCAGAAAACTCCAACAGACCTGCAGCTGAGGGTCCTGAGTGTTAGAAGAAAAACTAACAAACAGAAAGGACATCCACCCCAAACCCCCATCTGTACATCACCATCATCAAAGACCAAAAGTAGATAAAACCACAAAGATGGGGAAAAAACAGTGCAGAAAAGCTGAAAATTCTAAAAATCAGAGTGCCTCTCCCCCTCCAAAGGAACACAGCTCCTCGCCAGCAATGGAACAAAGCTGGACAGAGAATGACTTTGAGGAGTTGAGAGAAGAAGACTTCAGACGATCAAACTTCTCCGAGCTAAAGGAGGAAGGTCAAACCCATCACAAAGAAGCTAAAAACCTTGAAAAAAGATTAGACGAATAGCTAACTAGAATAACCAATGTAGAGAAGTCCTTAAATGACCTGATAAAGCTGAAAACCATGGCACGAGAACTACGTGACAAATTCACAAGCTTCAGTAACAAACTTGATCAACTGGAAGAAAGGGTATCAGTGATTGAAGATCAGATGAATGAAATGAGGTGAGAAGAGAAGTTTAGAGAAAAAACAGTAAAGAGAAACAAACCCTCCAAGAAATATGAGACTATGTGAAAAGACCAAATCTACATCTGATTGATGTACCTGAAAGTGATGGGAAGAATGGAACCAAGTTGGAAAACCCTCTGCAGGATATTATCCAGGAAAACTTCCCCAACCTAGCAAGACAGGCCAACATTCAAATTCAGGAAATACAGAGAATGCCACAAAGATATTCCTCGAGAAGAGCAACTCCAAGATACATAATTATCAGGTTGATCAAAGTTGAAATGAAGGAAAAAATGTTAAGGGCAGCCAGAGAGAAAGGTCAAGTTACTCACAAAGGGAAGGCCATCAGACTAACAGTGGATATCTTGACAGAAACTCTACATGCCAGAAGAGAGTGGGGGCCAATATTCAACACTCTTAAAGAAAAGAATTTTCAACCCAGAATTTCATATCCAGCCAAACTAAGTTTCATAAGTGAAGGAGAAATAAAATCCTTTACAGACAAGCAAATGC
>NW_012106186.1:1523661-1524852 GCF_000951045.1 Mandrillus leucophaeus
GCAGAACTGAAGGAGATAGAGACACAAAAAATCTTCAAAAAAATCAACGAATCCAGGAGCTGGTTTTTTGAAAAGATCAACAAAATTGATAGACCACTAGCAAGACTAATAAAGAAGAAAAGAGAGCAGAATCAAATGGATGCAAATAAAAAATGATAAAGGGGATATCACCACCGACCCCACAAAAATACCAACTACCATCAGAGAATACTATAAACACCTCTACGTAAATAAACTAGAAAACCTAGAAGAAATTGATAAATTCCTGGACACATACACTCTCCCAAGACTAAACCAGGAAGAAGTTGAATTCCTGAATAGACCAATAACAGGCTCTGAAATTGAGGCCATAATTAACAGCCTACAAACCAAAAAAGGCCAGGACCAGACAGATTCACAGCTGAATTCTACCAGAGGTACAAGGAGGAGCTGGTACCTTTCTTCTGAAACTATTCCAAGCAATAGAAAAAGAGGGAATCCTCCCTAATTCATTTTATGAGGCCAACATCATCCTGATACCAAAGTCTGGCAGAGAGACAACAAAAAAGAGAATTTTAGACCAATATCCCTGAAGAACATTGATACAAAAATCCTCAATTAAATACTGGCAAACAGAATCCAGCAGCACATCAAAAAGCTTATCCACCATGATCAAGTGGGCTTCATCCCTGGGATGCAAGGCTAGTTCAACATATGCAAATCAGTAAACGTAATCCAGCATATAAACAGAAGCAAAGACAAAAACCACATGATTATCTCAATAGATGCAGAAAAGGCCCTTGACAAAATTCAACAGCCCTCCATGCTAAAAACTCTCAATAAATTTGGTATTGATGGAACGTATCTCAAAATAATAAGAGTGATTTATGACAAACCCACAGGCAATATCATACTGAATGGGCAAAAACTGGAAACATTCCCTTTGAAAACTGGCACAAGATAGGGATGCCTTCTCTCTCCAGTCCTATTCAACATAGTGTTGGAAGTTCTGGCCAGGGCAATCAGGCAGGAGAAAGAAAGAAAGGGTATTCAATTAGGAGAAGAGGAAGTCAAATTGTCCCTGTTTGCAGATGACATGATTGTATATTTAGAAAACTCCATCATCTCAGCCCAAAATCTCCTTAAGCTGATAAGCAACTTCAGCAAAGTCTCAGGATACAAAATCAATGTGCAAAAATCACAAGCATTCTT
>NW_012106186.1:1529546-1558101 GCF_000951045.1 Mandrillus leucophaeus
TGTAAACTAGTTCAACCATTGTGGAAGACAGTGTAGCGATTCCTCAAGGATCTAGAACTAGATGTACCATACGACCCAGTCATCCCATTACTGGGTATATACCCAAAGGATTATAAGTCACGCTGCTATAAAGATACATGCACACGTATGTTTATTGTGGCACTATCACAATAGCAAAGACTTGGAACCAACCCAAAAGTCCATCAATACTATGCAGTCATAAAAAATGATGAGTTAATGTCCTTTGTAGGGACATAGATGCACCTGGAAACCATCATTCTCAGCAAACTATTGCAAGAACAGAAAACCGAACACTGCATGTTCTCACTCATAGGTGGGAATTGAACAATGAGAACATTTGGACACATGAAGGGGAACATCACACACCAGGCCTTGTTGTGGGGTGGAGAGAAGGGGGAGGCATGGCATTAGGAGATATACCTAATGTAAATGAGGAGTTAATGGGTGCAGCATACCAACATGGCACATGTATACACATATAATAAACCTGCACATTGTGCACATGTATCCTAGAACTTATAGTTTAAAAAAAAGAGAAAAAAACACTATAGAAAATTTTATTTTTGGAGAGGAAGATGCAGAGATTCTAATTTTCTAATGCCTTTGCAGAGAAGAAAAGGTTAGTTACTTTGATTTTCAGAGCTAAAAAGTATCTTAGCATCACCTAGTTCGACATTTTCATTTTCCTGCTAGGGGAATGGAGGTACAGGTGTGAAGTCATTTGTACAACGTCACGCCTCTTCCACGTGGCTGAGTCAGGGTGAGGGCACCGGTCTTCTCACTCTCATATCAATCTTCTTTCTACCCACCAGCCTGCTTCCAATAAATCCATATATCATAATATGATTTTGTGTAGGAATCTTATATGCAAGCGCTGGGCAATTTTGATAGCCTTTTAGAAGAAAGGTAACAGAAGAAAGTCTAAGCCACCAACGAGAGCAATTAGAATGCAAACAGGTTTGATCTGTCCAAAAGAAGGCACTTGAAAGGAAGTGTGTGCTCATTAACCACATCATTGGCTAACCAGGCCGCCAGAGCCCCAGTCCCCACCGTGCCAGCCCCAAGCTCACTGCCAAGAGCAGCCCTTCTGATGATGAAAGCAGCTGAGCCCTGGCAACCCCGCGGCAGTCTCATTGTCGAGGAGCTGGAGAGGGAAGAAAAACACAGACACCCCATCATCTTGAAATGCAGTTTGAATAATTTTGAGAAACAATTGTTCAGGAGGCGAACTTCTAAATCTCCAGGGCTATGCCACCAAGGGGACCTTCTTTATCAAAGAAAAGTGCACACGAAGGGGGTGGGAAATGGCAAACTCGGGGAAAAATGACAGCATTTTTTGAGATGAGGCTTCAAGAAAATCATTTCCACGGGGAGAGCTTTGCCACACAGGAAGACTCACAGTTTCAAAATGCAAGATTTAACGTGCAGTTTAAAATCTTCCGAAGGTGCATTGGGAGTTTGCGATGCTACCTGTAGAAGCACTGTTACTTTTGGGTAGAAAATAGTTTTCGTCCTGTCATTGTAAATAAAAACACTTAAGCTTAGCTGCTAAAACCACAAATATTTTCATATACTCTCTCTCTATATATAATTTTACTTATATATACTATTTTTATAACCATAACAAACATTATGCGCTACATCCGCAATAATACAGCAACACATTTCTCAGCTTGTTTTTCTTATAGTACTTAAAAAATTTTTTTTGCTTTTGTAAGTCAATCTCCACTCTGTACAGCAATTATTGTAGTCTTAATTTTATAGACGACAGAACTGAGGCCCATCAGATCTTGTTAATCTTGGGAACCTCATCCTCTGTTTGTCTTTGATTTGTTTGATCTGTTCGCTATACAATGGATCTTTTAAAAAGTCAGTTATCTTCACGGCTGCAGGAACAGAAATAACAATACGTCCAGCTTAAGAAATCATGCAGCTCTATGGATTTAAGACATCCTTACTAATGACAGCCTGGTAGAGCAGAGGGGAATATTACGGGGAAAATAACTCCCAATCTTATATTCTCCTCAGTGTTTGGTCCTGACTTCAGGCTGACACGGAATAATTTCTTTAATGGGTAGAAAACTAAGCAGAAACAGAAACTGAATTCACAATTCCAGAATTCTTTTACCCACTCCAAACTGAACTCCACCTAATGCCCAGAGATTCTAGATTATTCCAAGGTTTATACTAGATTATCTTCAGGTTGGAAGGCTTAAAAAAATTCAAATCCTGTAGATTGCTAAGTTTTACATTGTAGGTGAAAGAAAATGCAAAGTATGGAAGGGTTACAGTCAATATAAGGCTCTAGAATTGTGTAATGAGATAAATATATACATAATTCTAGGTACATATAATTGTATATATACATATAAATACATAGATATGGTGTGTGTGTGTATATGTCCACATATATCATGGCACTCAGATCTTATAAGCATTCATGCACAGATGAACCCCTGGCTCCTGTTAATTACCTTTGTCTGATCCTGATAGTCACTAGGCTTGCTGCTTCCGGGGCCTGAACACCTACAAAAGCACTCCAGTTCCATCAAAGAGAGGATACCCATTCTTATCACTAACTGACCCATGATTCTAGGATCCTAGATTAATTGGTCAGCATGGAGAGGAATATAGTGCTCGTGATCATGCACATAAACTCCTAGGAAAGTATTTCAACTGACTTATGGACTAAATAGCTCTTTTTTATTTGACTGTACATGATTATCTTGTGATTACTGGCATAAGGATGACTAAATGATAATTTCATAGAAATTAAAAATAAATCAATCAACATAGAAGTTCCCTTTATTGCTTTCTTTCTTTTCTTTCTTTCTCTTTATCTTTGTCTTTTTTCTTTTACTCTTTCTTCTCATTCTCCTTTCTGTCTCTCTTTCTCCTTCCTTCCTTCCTTCTTTCCTTCAGTTTGTCTTTCTGTCTGTCTTTCTCTCTCTGTCTCTGCCTCTCCCTCTCTTTTTTCTTTTTTTCTTATTTATTTATTTAGAGAAAAAAAAATCTCACTGTGTTGCCCATGCTAGAGTACAGTGGCTTTTCACAGGCAATGTCCTACTAATGATCACCTCAGGAGTCTGGGCTTTCTCAGTTTCCAATGTGAGCCAGTTCACCTCTCCTTAGGCAACCCAGTGCTCCCCTTCTCCCAGGATATCGCCATATTGATATTGAACTTACTGCAGACACCCGATCAGCATAATGCACTATAGCCCAGAACTCCTAGGCTCAAGCAATCCTCCTGCTTCAGCCTCCAGAGTAGCTGGGACTACAGGTCCACGCCTCCATGACTGGCACTGTCAGGAGTTTCTTTTTAATCCTAAAATATTCTTACAGTGAACAACTCATATGAAAGTGATATGTATTAATATGATTTGTTCATATGGTTTCATAAAGTTGTTACAATGTGAGTTAACAGATTCTGTAGTTTTTAAAACATCTTTAAGTATTTTATTTACATTATGACCATATGACTATTATTCAGAATGTTTTACTAGTAATAATATTTAAAAACTGTGTACATACTTTAACACTATGTAAAATAGAGCATGTGTACTAATTTCTATATACCTCATTTCTGTTAGATAAAAAAAGACATGTAACCACACCTAGTAGTTCACAAATGAAGAAAGTGAAGTTGAAATTGAGTAACAGCTTAAGCCTTCATGGTTGGCAAGTGTCAAAGCCAGGGATTGAACTTGAGTCTTATTGGTTCTCTTACACGGCTGCTCATACCATATAACATTTTCTTTCATCAGCAAAATGTAACACAATCGGAGTTTTGTTACGGACCAGTGACTAAATCTCTTGTGTTGGCTTAAAGGTAAAATAAGATGCAATGAAAGAATGTTATGAAGCTTCAGATGTCATCTTACTAGGATTAAAATAATCCTGTGTAATGTATAATCCTTTTCAAATCATAAGTCGTCAACTACCAAGTACCCGTATCTCATAAGCAGTGAGCATCGTCCCCTATTCTGTGTGTTAATCAGTTTAGGATTCTTCTTCCAAATGGAACTCAGCTGTATTAGTCAGGGGAACACTAGCTAATATAAAACACAAAACTCAATATTAGATTGTAAAACAACAGAAGCTTATTTCTTGTCCCAAAGCACAACACAGCGTCCTGAAGATGCTGGTTACAGGTGGCTTTAATAGCCATGGTGAGCTGGTGTCCCAGGTTCTTTCCATTTTCAGGCTCTGCCATCTCCCCTGGCCTCACTGCCATCACATGCTACCAGCACAGGTTCCCATCACATGGAAGAAGAGAGAGATGAGATGAGAGAAGAGGAGAAGAGAAAGGCTTTCTCAAAACCCTTTACCCAGAAGATACAGATCTGAAATTCACTCTCACTTTCCATTGGTGAGAACTGGTCACACAACTACAAACAGACACAAGCAGCTGGGGAAATACAGTCCCAGATGCTTTCTGGCATTAGTCCTATTTGATAAAAGGGAACCCCCAGTTTTCTGGATTTCTGATCTTGTAGGCTGTGTCCATGTTTCATTGCATTTGATCAGATCACTAATCATCTTCAAGGTTCCAAAATCGTATTTCACACAGAGAAATAAATTTATTCTGTGCTAAACCAGTGCCATGGATGGGAAGTGTGTACAACAATAACCTTAGAGGACCAGGGTTCAAACACATCTTTGTCTTAACAGTTGTGCTAATGTAGACATGGCATTAAAGTCTGAACCTTCACTTCCTCCAAGTAAAGAATTATTTGACACGGGGGTAATTGCAAGAGAAGGGACATAGATATACGTCTGATAACAGGTCTCTCGTAGGACAGCATAGAAACATTATTTCATTCACGATCTCACATGTTCCTCAAATACTAGGAAGAGAGGCTGATGAGGAAGTGTTTTACAGAAAGCAACGTTCTATCAACATGCAGAGAAGCTGTGTCTGTGTCGTGACCGTTCTGATTCTGCCTGTGATTTTAAGGAGTCCAGGCAATCTAAGCCCTTTTTGACAGATATTTTGGAAGACCACAGGATGTGATAATCTTTCTTAAACACTGATTGTGCAACAGGATTATTGTTTGGCATTCTGTATGTCGTAACTTAATTTCTCTAACAGCTTTATGAAATGGGAATGTCATTCTCATGTTCTCAAAAAAGAACTTAAAACTCAAGATAAAATGACAAATCTAGGATTCAAACTTCAGTCTCTCTGGGAGGAACCACTATTCTCTATCATGCCAAAATGCTCACCTAAAAACAGTCTTCATCTCACGTAAGCTGATGTTAAGGTTTGTCAGAACCAGCCTTTGAAAATGACTGTGACTGCCGCTGATGGCAGCCCGGCTAAATGCCATGTGCATCTCCCCTCCTCCTGCAGCCTATGCTCACACCCATGAAGAATTTCTCCTGGTGAGGGTGGTGTACACATCGGCAGGCTGAACAGGCTTACCTCCTTTGCTCACTATTCCCCTTGCACAGGATTTGGTATTTTTGGAAGGGGTGTGCTCTTACCTCTTCTGTATCCTGTGAGTCTCCTCATTTATTAAACTGGGGTGGGAGGAAGGCTGCCTATGAGCACAGATATGTGGTTTTTATTTAATCAGGTAATGAAAAGAATGCATTTCAGGACATAGCACATATTACACTGACTCAAATTGCTTATGCTATTTCATGTTTTTATAAGTTACCATCTAATTTGTCATTACAATTCAAAGTAGCTTCATTTTCCCTGGTGGAGAACTGAAAATTACTGTAACTTACAATTTTATGGTAATTACAATGAGAACTCACATAATTAGTGTAGCAAGATCACTGTTCTATTTATTTTTCCAAATGAGTCACACCCCTGGTAGGGGAAACTTGCTGTGTAGGTTTAAAGCTCCAGGTGCTATCTATAGTTGCATGGTATCTCATCAGCATAACCTTTCTTTCTATTTCGCCTCTGAAATATTCTCCCTGACCAACTTGAGGAAAGATCTAAGTTTAAAATAGATTAATTTTGAAAATTTAGTATGCTTGGAACACATACTAGATTTACATGGAATGAAAAGACGCTTATGGCACCCAAGGCACTTGCACTTACTTGTTCTCAAGTTTTTGTGCATAATATGTACTTACTCAATAAACTGCTTCCATGCAGAGCACAGGAATTACCTGGTCCTCTACCTTCCATTCAAATGTGCGGCTCTAGTATCCACCAAAGCTCCTCAGTCACGAAATAGGGCATCCATCCTCCCCCTTACAGTTTGTAGTAACAGCTGTGGATTGGACCTTATTAGTGCTTGTAGTCCTCTCCAGCCCCGTGTTCATGTCTTCATTCAGGTGCTCATTATTTCGGCTTTATTCAAAGTCTCCTTGAAGACAGGAGGACCCGCAGAGATAATCACTTCATTCTTCGTGCCCCAGACATACCTGTACATAGCTTTAGAACAACAACAGCTGAGAACACATTGGCAACAATACAGAGCAACAGGGACTTTCCTACTCTGCGAGTGTGGACCTGAATTAGGACTGGAATTTTGGAGATAAATTTGACAAAATTGAGAAAAATGGAAGATGATTATATCACACAGCCAGGATATTCAACATGTAAGTTATATTATTAGGAGTAATACTCAGAAATTTAAAAAGTGAATTGCACAAGAAAAGATGCATACAAAAGTTCATTGCAATGTTGTTTATAATATCAAAAAAAATTAGAAACAATCCAGGGTCCTTCAACAGGAGAATGCATAAATAAATTGGCATTTTATACAAAGTAATTGTGAACACATGCTACAAGATATAAATTATAAATTACTGTGTCAGTGTTGGTAATCTCAAACATATAGAATGGAACAAGGAAAAGTGAGCTGCAGAGAATAATAAAATTCAAATACTTCTAAAACAAAACAAGTAATATTTTGAATAAAGTATCCAGAACATTTAATGATCAGTTACTATGTTCCTGGCATTGTTTCAAGTGCTTTGCTCTGGGAAAGGAAAAACGTGAAATTCATGAGGATATTTGCCTATGGTGAGGGAGTTTATGGTGGAGAGGGTAGGAAACTGGTTTTGAGAAGGGGCCTCAGTTTTACTTGTAGTGCTTATTTTTGTTCTAAAGGTATATCTGCAGGCCGGGCACGGTGGCTCACACCTGTAATCCCAGCACTTTGGGAGGCCAAGGTGGGTGGATCACCTGAGGTCAGGAGTTCGAGAGCAGCCTGACCAACATGCTGAAACCCCGTCTCTACTAAAAATACAAAAATTAGCTGGATGTGGTGGCACGTACCTGTAATCCCAGCTACTAGGGAGGCTGAGGCAGAATTGCTTGAACCCAGGAGGCAGAGGCTGCAGTGAGCTGAGATAGCCCCATTGCACTCCAGCCTGGGTGACAGAGCAAGACAATGTTTCCAAATATAAATAAATAAGTAAATGTACCTGCAACTGTTATCATACTCTTCTTATCTAACATCTTTGCAGTCTCAGAATTCACACTTCTGCCACTGCTTTCTGAGGAAACTTTTGAAGATTAGGCCTTTTTGGATTTTGTTGAAGGGTGCTTCTCGCTGAGTAAAAATAACATTCATAATGAGATGCACAAATCCAAATAAACTTGAGCACAAATAATAATTAAGAAACAAAAACAATGTGGCATTCTCATATTTACTTGTAGTTAAACTGGTTGCAAAAACAAAAACACATAGGCAAGTAAATAAACTATTGCCAGTTGGTGAATTCTTAGACCATTAATTATACATAAACAGCAAATAAAATTTTCAATCATTTTTCATAAAAAAGAAGTTTCTCAACTTTTTAAATTCCTTAAAAAAATAAAATCTCTAAACACCTCTTCTAACTGTAAGTGCATATTGAAATATAAAACAATAATATCTAATTGGGGTTTATAATACATGTTAAATCAAAATACGGAATGATGGACTTCTGCGTCCATGAACCATCACTGTTATGAAAATTACTTTCCTACAGTAAACAACTAGACAACTACACAGAATATTCAAAATGACTATTTTTATAAATAAGGCAACAGGCAAAACAGGGATGTGATTCTTAAGAGGAATCAATGAGAAAAGTCCTATGTCAGCCCCAGCTGAAGATTGAGAAACAATTTCTAAGCCAGAGTACATGAAAAACAAACCAAACTCAGTATGGACCATTAATTGCACAGCGTTGATGGGACAGAGATGAGAGTTCACTGAGGCTGCGATGGTTGGATTTTATGAAGCAGGACACCAGATGGGAGGCATCTGGACACAGAGAGAACGTTCAAGGTCTGCAGAAGAGTCTTTTGAAATTTTTATTTGAATACCAAATTCCGCAGGTTTGAGGAGAAGTTCAATGATACTAGGAAAAGAACCATGAAAAGAAGTGGGCTAAATAACTCTCCCATCCCACAGAAAACTGAAAATAGTTTACACTGCTACCAGACAAAATGTAGGTATTAAAATACACAAACCATTAGATAGAGTCCTCCCAAGGATGATAGTGGGCAGCATTAGCTCACGGGTGAAGGATGCTCTAGTGTGGACCTCATGAAGCTTAAAAACAAGCACTGAATGACTCAAAGTAATTCTAAGTGACTTAATGGAATGCCAGAACAAAGTTCAACATTATTAAAAAATAGAACAAAACTCAACACCCAGCGATGGAAGATCACAATGTCTGTCATTCAGTCAGCTATTACCAGGCACGCAAAGATGCAGAAATATATAATCCATAACCAGGAGACAAATCTGAACTAATAATAGACACAGAAATGAAGAAATTGGTAGACATGGTGATTTATAAGATTATTACAAGTGTGTTCCACCAGGCGAAGTTTCTTAGCTTTGAGTTCTGTGGAAATCGAATCTGATCCTAGGGTGGAAGCGTTCCATCTTGGTAATGAGGAACTCTAATCCAGGACTGCCTAAATTTGTAGGTTTGGGAAACTCAAATTGTGGGAGTGAGTCACTGGATGTGGCAGCCACATGACAGGCTAGTTGGATCTCACCGCCAGAAAGAAACTAGTGTTCAACGGTAAGCATCTAGTTATTCATGAATTCCAGGTCTAAGATCTATGGGATGTGACTTTATACTCTTTTGTATCAGTTTTTAGACACCAAATACAGGTGGATTTTAGAATCTAGTAGTTCTATGATCATGAATAAAGGCTCTATAAGCATTCATGTATAAGTGTTACTGTGAGAATAATTTTTAACCTTATTTGGATAAATAGCTATGAGTGCTATCATTGGGTTATATGGTAAATATATTTCTAACTTTATAAGACACTGCTAAACTATACTCTAAATTAGGTGAACCATTTTTTATTCTTCCAGCAAGGTATGAGAATTCCAGTTGATATATATACTTTACTTGGTATTTTACTTGTAAAGTCATTTGATATGTGTATAGTGATATCTTACTGTATTTTAAATTTGAATTTCCCTTATGATCAATCTTATTGAATATCTTTTCATGTAATCTTTTGGTGTTTGTGTATCTGTTTCGATGCAGTCTTTTAATATTTTTATTGGATTAATTTGTTTTTGCATAATTAATTGCATTATGACAGATTTTTTATATTATGCAGAGAAGACCTTTGTTTATATTTCTTTAGCAAACATATTCTTCTAGTCTGTGCTTTCTCTCCTAACATTTTAAATATTGTCTTTCAAAGAGTACGTTTGTCCTTTTTATGACATCGCGCACACACACACACACACACACACACACACACAATTTCATTTTAAAAAATCTTTGCATAACCTGAAGTCACGAAGGTTTTTTTCTGCCTTTTCTTTTAGAATTTGTTATATTTAGGTCTTTGACAATTTCGGCTAAACTGTTTACACGGTACAAAATAGGAGTGAGAATTTATTTGTTTGCATACTTATATAAATCCTGTGGGTCAAATAAGAAATCACAAAGACAATTAGAAGTACTCTGATTTGAATGAAAATAAAAGCACAACATATTAGATTTATAGAACACAGTTAAAGCACTACTTGGAGGGAAATGCGTTTCATTTCATGTATATTAGAAAAGATTTTTAAATAATGACAACTTTCAACCTTAAATAACAAGAATAAAAAGGACAAATTAAACACAGAGCAAGTTGAATGATGGAATTAATGAAGATAAGAGTAATGATCCATGGGATATAAAATGAAAAAATCAATCAGAAAAGGAATTTTTTAAAAAGCTGGTTCTTTAAAAATCAATAGCGTTGATAAACCAATAGCCTGACTGACAAAGAACAGAGAAAAGACACAAATTGTAAACATCATGAAGAAAAGAGAGCTTATCACTGCCAGCTTGAAAGATAGTAAAAACACAATGTAGGGATATTACTGTTAACTCTATGCCCCCAAATTTGAAAAATTTTATGCAATAGATACATTTATTAAAACATCCAAACTACTAAAGCTCAATCGAAAGGAAATAGATCATCTAAATAGTCTTAAATGTATTAATAAATGAAATCTTATCTAAAAGCTTGCCACAAAGAAAACACTAGGCACAGATGACTTCCCTGATGAATTCTATAACTGAAGGAATAATATCAATTCTACACAAGTACTACACAATTACTCCCAAAATATTGAAGAAGAAATACTTCCCAATTCATTTTATGAGAACGTTATTGCTTTAATAGCAAAAGCATTAAAATGCATTTCAAGAAAAGAAAACCATTGACCCATAACATTTGATCGTATTCATAGAAATCACCAACAAAGTAATAACATATTGAAATTCACAATTAATAAAAATGTTGATAGATTATGATCAAAGGGGATTATCAGAGGGAAAACGTAATAGTTCATAATTTAAAAACATATAACTTACTGTGTAAATAGAACAAATATGAAAACAATATGATAATTTGAATGGATGCTTATATCATCATATTTCAAACAAAATTATTGATAAGAATGTAATCTCAGCAAAGTAGCTATAATATGATAAAGCATATCTAAAAATCTTATCGACAACAGTGATGAAATATTGACTACTAGGGGAAAAGACAAATACGTCTGCTCTCACTACTTCTAATTGATATTGTACTGGAATTCAGAACCAGGGAATCATGCATTAAATGAAATTAAACGAATGCAGTTTGGAAATAAAGAAGTAAAACTAGAGTCACGAACAACATCATTGTTTATGTAAACCATACTATAGAATCTACACTATATATACTAGAAGCTATGAGTAAGTTTATCAAAGTTGTGACAGGTCAATACGTAAAATTAATTCTATTTCTGTTTGTTTGCAGGCAAAAAATTAAGATGAAATAAACATTCAAATTGAAACATTAAAAAATCAATTTAAAAGAGTGCCACAAATCGTAAAATATTTAGGAGAGATTTTTTAAAAACAAGCAAGACCTAAGCCTTCTCAACTACAGACATTGCTGAGAAAAATTTTAAAAGTCTTAAATACCTAGAGATATAAACCATTTCATTTATCAGAAAGATCAACTTTTATAAATGTTAGTTTTCTCTAAATTTATTTATACATTCAAATGTAATTGCAAACATAATCTAAGCAGGACCTTTTCTAGAAATTGACAAATCAGTTTGTAAATTTAGAGAATGTAAAATTGCCAAAACAAATTTTGCAAAAAGAATAAGTTTCGAGATTTACAGTTATACTTTACACTATCTCAAGATTAGTAAAATGACGTAAGAATCAAAATAATGTCGTGTTGGTATAAGGCCAAGTACGTAAGTCAATAGAGGAGTCAAGATAATTTAGCAACCGCTTCACACAAAGATGACACCCAGGCAATTCAATGGGGAAAGTAAAGTCTTTGACCACTGCCTAACTCTGTACTAGAAAATAATTCATGTAATTTAAAATGTATCTTTGACCTATATAAAAAAGCTAGAACTGGCCGGGCATGGTGGCTCATGCTTGTAATCCCAGCACTTTGGGAGGCCGAGGTGGGAGGATCACCTGAGGTCACGAGTTCAAGACTAGCCTGGCCAATGTGTTGAAACCCCGTCTCTACTAAAAATACAAAAATTAGCCAGGCATGGTGGCATGTGCCTGTAATCCCAGCTACTCGAAGGGCTGAGACAAGAGAATCGCTTGAACCCGGGAGGCAGAAGTCACAGTGAGCCGAGATCACGCCACTGCACTCCAACCTGGGTGACAGAGTGAGACCGAAATGTGAGTGCCTCCAAAGGCTGGCAAAGGCAAGGATGATGATTCTTCCTTAGGGCCTACAGAAAGAAGTGCAGCCTACCCATGTTTTAATTTTATAGCAATGCTACTGTGCTGGACTTCTGAGCTACAGAATTGCAAGATAATAAATTTGTGTGGTTTTAGAATGTTTATGGTAATTTGTTACAGCAGCAATATAAACCTAATATGACAGTTACAAGATAAAAACAAGCTAAAGCTAAATATCCATCAAATTAAGGTTGTATAAAGCACATTGCTGGATAGTCACATGAGGAAATACAGCTCACCAATAAAACAAGCAAATAAACAGAATATTGATACATACAGGTGCATGGATAAATCTCAAATAACATTATTTTGAACAAATCATGTTAGATGTAAAAGGAGAACAATTATATAAAGTTCAGGACAATTCTTGATTAAAGAGATCAGAAGAGGCTGGACACGGTGGCTCATGCCTGTAATCCCAGCACTTTGGGAGGCCGAGGCGGGCAGATTACCTGAGGTCAGGAGTTCGAGACTAGTCTGACCAACATGGAGAAACTTCATCTCTACTAAAAATACAAATTAGCCGGACTTGGCTGTAATCCCAACTACTTGGGAGGCTGAGGCAGGAATATCACTTGAACTTTGGAGGCGGAGATTGTGGTGAGCCAAGATTGTGCCATTGCACTCCAGCCTGGGCAACAAGAACGAAACTCCAACTAGAAAAAAAAAGAGGGAGAGAGAAAGATCAGAAGAATGGATTTAATGCACTGAGAATTTTCTCCAAGAGAGCATAAAGAAACTTTCATAATTGATGTGAATGTTCCAGATCTTAACAAGGTGATGGCTACATGAAATACAAATTTACCAAAATTTAAGTTTACAGCTAATATTTGTGCATTTCACTGTGTATTAATTTAAAAAAGACAAAGAAGCACATACAGGAAAAAGCATGTGAATTCCTGTTCACTGCCCATCAGAAACTGGAGGCAGCATATTTAAATTGATGACAAAAAACAGAGACTGTCAACTCAGATTTATATGCCCAGCAAAAATATCCTTAAATAGTGAAGATAAAATATTTTTTTAAAAATTGCCAAGCAATGGTGGAATTACAGGATCCATCCCAGCAGAGAGAGAGTTGTGCCACTAGAAAGGCTCAAAGAAATCCTTAGGCTGAAGAGAAATGGAAACAGGAAGACAGATGGAAAATCAAAACTTCTAGAAGGAATGAGAAGCACTAGAAATAAAAAAAATAAAGAAGAAAATCATTTAGTGAAAAATATATACGAAATGTTTATTAGAAACAGGATACTTGATAGTCTTGACTGTCAACTTTTGGGGTGAGATTATAAAGAACATTCACTGACTTTTTAAAAAATGAATTGATTTATATATAATACATAATGTGTGATTGTATATGTACAATTTTTTTCAATCATAAAATATATAAACTTCACAAAGATCAGGGCTTATGTCAAGGACACAGGAGACAACTGAAAGAATCCCCAATTCCAAAGTTGGAATATATGACCAACAAAATAAATAAAGTCATACTGGATTACAATTTAAATTATTAAATAAATACCTATGAATCTATAATGCTATAAATAAGTAATTAAGTAAATAAATGGTGGAGAACTGAGAAATTCCCCAGGTAAAAGAACGACAAATGGTTGATAACTTGCCCTGATGAACCTGCTCTGATGCTGTTGCAACACAAATCCCCACTCCTTACATGTGTACTCTGCAACTTCCTTCTGGAACTTCCTTCTGGAGAGAGCGGCACAGAAAGAGGAAAAGAGCAATAATTTTACAGCAAGGAAAGCTGACAGGCACTAACTCAGACAAGTGGTCAAAGAAAACATCAAAACTTTAAGGCCACATAAAAATCGTGGCATGTACCTTGATATGATATGATGGAAACTGGAATTTATCCTTGTAGTCTTCCTGCCAGAGACTCTCAGTCCTAGCACAGCTATGAGAAAAGCAAATAATCTGAAGAGAGGCACATTCCACAGAACTGCTGGCCAGTGTTCCTCGAACTGCAAAGGTCAGTGAAATCAAGGAACATCTGAGAAACTTTGAAGGCCACAGGAAGCCTGGAAAGCCCTGGCCACTAAATGTAAGGTGGTATCCTGCATGGAATCCTGAAACAGAAACATGACATGAGGTAAAGTCTAAAATAAATCTGGATAAAGTACAGAGATCAGTTAACATAGATGCATCAACACTGGCTCATGAACTGTAACAAATACACCATGCGATAAGATGAAAAAACAAAGGAAGCGGAGTATGAGTCAAATGGGACTCTGTACTATATTTTCAGTTTTTCTGTAAATTTCAAATTGCTCTGAAATTAAAATTTTGGAAAGAAAAAGGAGATGTTAAACAAGAATCAAAATTATACTGTGTTTAAATAAATTGTATTGATAGACCTAAAAAACACTACCATAAAGACAATTTTTTGTTTTCTTTTCTTTTCTTTTCTTTTCTTTTCTTTTTTCTGACACAGAGTCTCACTCTGTTGTCCAGGCTGGAGTGCAGTGGTGTGGTCTTGGTTCACTGCAACCTCTGCCTCCCAGGTTCAAGTGCTTCTCCTGCCTCAGTCTCCCAAGTAGCTGGGATTACAGGTGCCTGCCACCATAGCCGGCTAATATTTTGTATTTTTGGTAGAGACGGGGTTTCATCATGTTGACCAGGCTGATCTCGAACTCCTGACCTCATGATCCACCCACCTCGGCCTCCCAAAGTGCTAGGATTACAGGTGTGAGCCACCATGCCTGGCCAAAACAAATTTTTATTAGAATCAAAATGACATATGCATGCATTTGAACAAAATAAAAATAATGTGCTAATACTCCCTATCACTCCATTATAAAAGCATATTCAGAATAATTTATCTTGGTACATATTAAATACTTTATCAGTTTATTAGTGCTATCTAAAAGTGTACTTTTCTGAGATTTTTAAAAAAATTACTGTTCTTTTATGTCCTGAAATTGTCTTTGGATTTTTCATTTTTAGATTTTTATTATTTATTTATTTATTTTGGAGACAAGGCCTGGCTCTGTTGCCCATGCTGGAGTGCAGTGAAATGATCATAGTTTACTGTAACCTCAAATTTGTCACTTAAGTGATCCTCCTGCCTCAGCCTCCTGAGTAGCTGGAACTACAGGTGCATGCCATCAGTTAGGTAATTTTTATTTTATTTTATTTTATTTTATTTATTTTATTTTATTTTATTATTTTATTTTATTTTATTTTATTTTATTTTTGTAGAGACATGGTCTCACTATGTTTTCCAGACTGGTCTCAAACTCCTGGCTGCAAGTGATTCTCCCACCTCAACCTCCCAAAGCACTAGCATTACAGGTGTGTCACTGTGCCCAGTTGTCTAATTTTCTTTAAAGTTGTATCTTGTGGTTAATATATTTGTAAATATTGACACCTTGGATTGATAATTTTGCTTTTTTAAATGAAAAACCACTGTCTTTACAATGTACTTAGGTACATGTTAATCTCAGAAGAATTACCTTAAATATTCTCATTTCTCATCTATATTAATACAGTATTTTGTAAATATTTAAGAAACCATATAGTTTTGGCCACTGTTTCCTCTTTTGTTTATATTCATGATATCTTCCACTGAGACATTTTTACACAATAAAACATATCTAATAGGTTCTCTCTATTAGGATTCTTTCCAAAGTTTTACCAAATTTCAATACTAGAAATCCATGGGCCCTTGGATTTCCATTCCTTTACTGTACAGGTTATAAACATATTCCACTAAAATTAGAAGCTTCATCAAAGAAATCAAGATATCCCATAGAGTAATTACAGAATATTAAGATTAAATATTCTAGGTAGCTTGGGCCTCCATGCTGTTTGCTAGATTTGTTTTATAAATAAATCCAACTTTGAAAAACCATCAGAAGCTGAAGTTTAGTATTTCATTTGTTAAAATATTTTGCAACTGATTTTTAATGAACTTCAACCAAAATTTAGAGAACTTAGTTACCAAAATTTTTCATACTGATCTAGGATACAGAAACTGAATTGTAAAGTAGGTATTAAAGGCACAGTGTTTTTAAAACATAATTGATCATGAGCAGCAAAGAGGAAATATATAGTAGTAAGCTGATTTTGTATTCAACATCACCATCATCACATAGACCTCCTTGGTGTAATTACTCTTAATACACACATACATATATACACACACACACATATATACATATACATATACATATATAGATATATAATCATCTCATGGTGTAAGTGAAAGACTGATTTTAGGATGCATCCCATTCCAAAATCTGAACATACTCAAGTCCTGCCACGGGTGCCATGGGTGCCACGGGTGCATGGGTGCATCAAGTAAAAGTTGGTCCTTGCTATATGTGGGTATTGCATTCCACAAATACTGTATTCCCTGTCTGTTTGGTTTAAAAAATTTTTAAAACATAAAAAAAAAAAAACAGCACTCTGCTTGTGAGTGGACCCATGCTATTCAAATCAGTGTTGTTCAAGCATCAACTGTGTATTTGTGGAGTTTGAAATCTGTATTTCTTTCTGTTCGATTTTGGATGTGTTTTGGATGACATTATGAACAATTTCAACCACAACTCATTTCAAATATATTTATGTTACATAACCTCCTTAATTTAGTAAGACTACTTTTCTACCATGATGCTTTTCTGTAGAGAATGTCTTGTATAATTTTCATGTTTCATAAATAGCCAATTTTCTTCTTTGACATTAAACTTCAGGATTTACAGTAGCATTTTCAATAATCTTAGCTTTCACTTTTAGCAGAATACATTTTGAAAAGCTTTATCTTTTTTCTGTAAATGAACTACTATTGGAATTTGCCTGATTTTTTTTATTTGATAAACAGTGTGCTATTAAAGTGGAAACATTTTTAGGGTGTGCAAAGCTCAGCCACAACACATTAGCAATGATTCCCTGACTTTTCACACCTGCACTTCTCTACCCTAACACAAACTTTTAATTGCAAATGAGATGAACTGATTGATCTAAGTGAAAAGCAATGATTCAGAGTGACAACATGTAAACCATCACTTTGGGGATAGACTTTTAAAAATATCTACAAACTTTTGAAGTAGATGTTGCTGCCTCTTTATCTGAATTGTATTTTTGACTTTTTTTTTTTTTTTTTTGAGGTAAAGTCTGGGTCTGTTGCCCAGGCTGGAATGCAATGGTGTGACTTCGACTCACTGAAACCTCTAACTCCCAGGTTGAAAGGATTCTCCTGCCTCAGCCTCCTAAGCAGCTGGGACTACAGGTGCCTGCCACCGTGCCCAGCTAATTTTTGTAGCTTTAGTAGAGATGGAATTTTACCATGTTGGCCAGGCTGATCTTGAACTCCTGACCTCTGATCCACCAGCCTTGGCCTCCCAAAGTGCTGGGATTACAGGCATGAGTCACCACACCCAGCCAGAGTTGTATTTTTGTTTCTTTAATGTGAACCAGTTACATCAATCAGCACAAATCTCATGGTGGATGGTAAATGTTAAAAAAATTTCTGCAAGTTACATGTTTGCCATTAATTTTCTTAAATAAAATAATTATTTTGTATTTGAAGTACATTCAATTTATTTGTTGTTTTCTCATTGATGCTGAAAGAGTGTATTGAAAACATGAGCAGCCAAGTAGATAAGAAGAGGTTAGTGGAGAGTGGCTAGTGTGGAAACAGGCCAGAGATGAGGATAAATTGATGAGTCCCTCTGTATTCTGAAGGCCAGTTGATAATAACTAGACAAAACAGGTTTTGGGGGGGAAAAAAAGCCAAAATTGGTTAATGAAAAAGTAAACACCTTTAAAGGGCCGACATTAAATCAGAATGAAAGGATAGCCCCTGCTTTATCAGATTCTGCACTCCCATAAGGCATTGCACGAGAAAGCTCAAAAACACCTCAGTGAACAGAAAACCCTCGGCCTCATAAAGTTTATTTCTTCATAATAGACAAAAATGAAAGTCACCAGCTGATTCTGTAAGTTTAATATAGATTTGATTACACAGCTAGATAAGGAACAAAAAATTCACAGCATAGCCCTGAAAATCCCAAGCATATTTTTACACCAAACCCACTGGTGCATTAACAAATAATAAACTATTACAATCAACACAAGTATATTTCAGAAATGCAAGAATTTTAAAACATCAGGTAAATCCAACAATTTAATTCATCCCTTCTATTGACAACATATTTTAAAAATCACATAATGATCTGAATAGATGCACACAATTTTAAAAATAAAATTTAATATACAGTTTCAGAAAAGAAAACAAAGAAACTGCCTTAGGTGAGAATAAAAAGCATTTACAAAAACCTTACAGCAAACCTCACATGCAAACCTTGCTACAATCTGGTTGTGGGTCCTATAATAATTTTGAAAAAAGCACATGCTCTTACTATTACCATTAAACATAACACTGAAGGGCTTGCCTGGAGAATAAAACAAGAAAAAGATTCAATAAAGGGAGTTTAAAAACGTGGAGACATATCAGACACTTAGTAGGTGCCATTTTATGTCCTGTGAGCGTTATGTGCCTCATGTTCCAGCCACTATTGCAGGCACCTATTGTGTGAACCTTCATTAAACCTACTCAGGTGCAACCTGAAGATGCCTCATCTGTGTCTGGGCTCCATTCTGTTGGATGCCCCCAGGGCTCCCTGTTGGTGCCCAAGCACAGGACATGATGGTCCCTGCTTGGCACTATGGCTGTGATATTTATAAATGTGGGTTAGTTAACGTCCTATGTGGCAAGACTTTGACTAATGAACTGTGGGAGTCAGAAAATAAAATCCACTTTCTCCAGATAGACTCCTCAGTGATGCCTTTTATTCTTCTTTGGAGGATGTTGCATCAGAGAAGCACACAGTTGCACTTAGCAGCAGCCAGCTTGAACCTAACTTCGTTCATTCTCCATTTATTTCCTTCATGTTATCCTTCTCATTGACCTTAATTGCTGAGATTATATTACCTCATGAACGAATAGCACATAAGCCCTTGCATTAGATTTTTGCTGAGAACTCAATGCTCAGAAACATGTTAGGATTCACCCCAGAATGCAAACATCACATTGAGATTTTGCAACTAAATTATTTAACTGTCTCAAGGTTACATACAACTCAAAACCTGGTCTTGGTTCCTTAGTTCCATACTGATTGCTGCTGGCATTCAGTGTCATTTCAATGACAAAAGCTTTTTTCTGTGGTTAATCTTGATGAGAAATGGGCAGAAGGTGAATCATTAGCATATACGGTAGCCCTGGCACCTGAACAGCATCAGGAGCAATGAAAATAACTAGGATTGTGCAGTGAGTTGGCTTATAGTAACTACACTTGGAATCCTAGATAAAAGAGAACGATGCATTTGGGGCAGCCAACTCCCAACTCATCCAAGGGGCTTTTCATGACTGCTTTGAAAGAAAGTCAACTTCTGCAGCTGCCCAGGGCAAAGTCGACTATGCTAAACTTCATGCCCAGGGTCTGTCAGCATGGTGGCTAGGCTGCAAAGACTGGCTGCGTAATACCAGAATTTTCCAAAGTCAAAATCAGAGCCCTAATGTGGACAGATTGAAGTCCTGACTCCCAGGATGGGGATACCTGGGGGTCTTAAATACTGAGATTCTCCTGAAACCTTAGTAGAAGGATTCTCTTTGATTTTGCTAGAGAAAAATATTCTCATTTTGCCTAGAGCAAAGAATAACTTAACCAGATGTAACGGTATGCCACAAAGACTTCCTTCGTGCTCAAACAGGCAAAATGTGTAAGTTGAGAGAAGTTAATGCACTTTTGTGTAAGCTCTGGTCAATGGGAAGTGTTGGGGCTCACACGCCACCCCAAAATATTGCTTTTAGGCATATTGACAATTCACTGGTTATTTTGAGAAACTACAGAAACTCTGAAAAGCTTCTCCTTTGTAAAATAAATTTATATCTCTCTCTATATATTTTAAAGATGGATCTCACTCTCTTCCCCAGGCTGGAGTGCAGTGGTGTAATCTAGGCTCACTGCAACCTTCTCCTCCCGGGTCCAAGCAATTCTCCTGCCTCAGCCTCCCGAGTAGCTGGGATTACAAGCATGCACCACCAAGCCCAGCTAATTTTTGTAGTTTTTAGTAGAGACAGGGTTTCACCATGTTGACCAGGCTGGTCTCGAACTCCTGACCTCTACTGATCTATCCGCCTTGACCTCCCAAAGTGCTGGGATTATAGGCATGAGCCACCGTGCCTGGCCAAGAAATTTATATCTATAAAGGAAATATTTATTACTAAGGGTGTCCATACCAAGAAGAGAGCTGCTTCAGGCTACTTTTATCACTGAGAGTCTCATCTGCATAACAAGGCAAGCTTTACTTATCATATACTTATATATTTCCTCCCCTAGCCCTCTCCTGTCTCCAATCCCCACCACTAGTCCCCATGCCCTGCCAGAAACCCTAAGCCCCTATTTCTCTCTGTAGCTGAGGATGCTGTATAAGCTTCATTTATCTGACCCTTCCTCAAGTCTCTTATTTTTGTGGGACTCTCGTGTGTAAGTACATAACTAAATATGAGTTTTCCCATGTAAATCTGTCTTATGTCAATTTAATTCATAACCCAGCCAAAGTATGTAGAAGGCTGGGGGAAGCTATTTTCCCTTCTCCACAGAATGAGCCAATGGATTATTTTTTTTTTCCTTTCCTCCTCTGGATTTATTCCCTAAAATGCAACTTAAATAATGTCTTGAGGAGAAAAAAAAAAAAAAAAAATCAGAGAATCAGCAATCAGTTATACTTTGTGGCAGCCAGGTAGGTCCAAGACTGCCATATTGGCTCTCCATCCTTCTCTGCCTCACTCCCGTTGACCCTTAATTCTCTTCCTGGAATTGCACTCCCTAATAAATTATTAGCCCCTAAATTATTACCTTAGCTGCTGCTTTCTGGAAATACCAGGCCAAAACAGAAGGGAATCAACAATTAGCATTGTATAAGAGAATCATTAGATATACTTTTAAAACAAATTATAGAGTTCATCAATTTTTTCAAGTACAAGACGATCACCAATAATTATTTAGAAAAGCATTTGGAAAGGAAGATATCATTAACAGTAATAGTAATAAAACTGCCAGATTAGTACAGGAAAATGAAATATGGCTGATTATACAAAATAATCACAAATGCAACAGAAGCTTGTATAGAAATTACCGAAGACAGAGTGAAAATGGCAGATAATTAAATAGTGTTAGGGAAAATGGATCATAATGTGAAAAAAGAGTAAAACGGAATTTCTACTGAAAACAAAAAAAGTTAGAATAGTTGGACAACAGTTTGTGTTTCAGCATAAAGAATGTGACCCTTACACAGTATAAACCTCTAAATATCAACACATGAGAGTTCAGTAGGTTGGGTGTGAACCGATGCGAGATTCACACATTCCTTAACCCGCTGTACCAGGCAGTCAGGAACTCTATTGCATAATTGATGGAAAGGGAACCGGTCATTCCGCTGAATTCAGTAGCCAGAAAGACATTAAAGCTGAGGGAACCTGGATTCCATGGCGTTTCTATGCTGAAATGTCCTCGAAGTCACATTGCTTCCTGCCACCCTCCTCACTGGTAATCACGAGGGTAGGGGGAGTGAGGACTTCCGGCTCTGCATCTGAGCAGACTTCCGGCTCTGTATCTGAGTGGACTTCCGGCTCTGCATCTGAGCGGACTTCCGGCTCTGTATCTGAGTGGACTTCCGGCTCTGCATCTAAGCGGACTTCTGGCTCTGCATCTGAGAGTGTCGAGGCCATGCGTGCAGGGTCTTTGCACACCGTCCTGCTCCCTGTTTCTCGGGTTCTTAGTAAATCTTGCTGCTAAGCCTAATGGAACCTTTTGAGTTTGATTGACAATTGGAGTAAAGGCTCTTTGGTAGTTTTGCATCCAAGTCATGTTATATAGAGGCATGGCCACTAGTTATACAAGAGACAGCAGTGTAAAAGGCAAAAATATAAAGGAAATTAGAATGTATCAATGTACAGGAACACGTCAAAATTAAGGACTTTGGTTTATGGTTTATTCTGATAAATGTAAGTTTGTGGACAGATTAGAAGACATTTGGGACATCTAAAAATGCAGAAGAATTAATATTACTATCTAGAATATCAAAATAAATATTGCAAATCTGTGAGGATATATGAAGTCAGGCAAAAGATGTAATCAGAAAATGTACAGAGTGAAAAGCTGGAAGGCTAGTGAGTTCATGAGTAGTGGCTGAAAACTGGAAAATCGGTAGGAACTTTTTAAAGAAGTAATCAAATTAAGCTGATTTTAAATCTAGATTAAAGCTGATCTTATCTAAAATCAAAATCAATTTTTTATAGTGTGAAAAATAAAGACAGACACTGTAATGATTTAATATACTAATGAGGCCTGGGCTATGTGATGAAAATTTAAAAAGCATGAATTTCAAATGAATTAGTGTGTTCCACACAACATAGGAAACAGCGTTTTGCTCGATTTTGTATGGCTTAAGCTGTGTATAATCCAGAGAGGTCAAAGTCCAGAGAAGAGATGAGAAAGCAAAATAAAGCCAGGTTGTGAAGACTTGCTACCAATCCCTTTTTAAAATGTGTTATTAGTAGACTACATTTTGAGCAGTTTTACGTTTACAGAAAAATTTAATAGAAAGTACATAGAGTTCCTGTATATCTATTCCTGCCCATCCCCATTTTAGCCTATTTATTAATAACATCTCTTGGCCAGGCACGGTGGCTTACGCCTGTAATCCCAGCACTTTGGGAGGCTGAAGCAGGTGGATCACGAGATTGAGAGATGAAGACCATCCTGGCCAACCTGGTGAAAACACGTCTCTACTAAAAGTACAAAAATTATTTGGGTGTGGTGCTGTGTGCCTGTGGTCCCAGCTACTCAGGAGGCTGAGGCAGGAGAATTGCTTGAACCAGGGAGTCGGAGGTTCAAGATGGTGCCATGGCACTCCAGCCTGGTGACAGAGTGAGACTTCGTATAAAACATAAAATAAAATAAATAGCTGGGCGCGGAGGCTCACGCCTGTAACCCCAGCACTTTGGGAGGCTGAGGCGGGTGGATAACAAGGTCAGGAGATCAAGACCATCCTGGCTAATACTGTGAAACCCTATCTCTACTAAAAATACAAAAAACTTAGCTGGGCCAGGTGGTGGGTGCCTGTAGTCGTCCCAGCTATTCCGGAGGCTGAGGCAGGAGAATGGTGTGAACCTGGGAGGCAGAGCTTCCAGTGAGCCGAGATCCCACCACTGCACTCCAGCCTGGGTGACAGAGCGAGAATCTGTCTGGAAAAAAAAGAAAAGAAAATAAATAAAGGAATAAAGAATGGCTACTCCGTAGATAGAGCAGTTCCAAGCACTGCTGGTTTCCCATTTTTATGGTTATTTCTTGATAATATGCTAAACAAAGGGTGGATTATTTATTCCTCCCCTTTTAGACCATATAGGGTAACTTCCTGACAATGCCATGACATTTATAAATTGTCATGGTACTGGTGGGAGTATAGCAGTGAGGACGACTAGAGGTCACTTTTGCCACCATCTTGGTTTCAGCTGGCTTCTTTACTGCAACTTGTTTTTATTGGCAAGGTCTTTATGACCTGTATCTTGTGCTGACCTCCTATCTCATCCTGTGACTTAGAATGCCTTAACCTCCTCGTAGTGCAGCCCAGCAGACGTCAGCCTTATTTTACCCAGCTCCTACTCAATATGGAGTTGTTCTTGTCCAAATGCCTCTGAAACTCTAAAAATCCCTGGTTCTCTGCCTGTTTTTTCTCCATTCTTCAACGTGAGCCCCTGGAAACAACTGATTTTTTTTCTTCACTGTCTCCATAGCTTTGCCTTTTTCAAACTGTCCTATGGTCAAAATCATACAGCGTGTAGCATTTTCAGATTGGGTTATTTCCCTTAATAATCTGCATTTAAGTTTTCTCCATATATTTCAATGACTTTATAGCTTCTTTTTATTGCTGAGTAATATTCCAATGTATAGACATACCACAGTCTGTTAATTCATTTCTCTTACCAAAGGACAAATTTGTTGCATTCAAGCTTTGGCAATTATGAATAAAGCTTCTATGAACCTCTGTGTGCAGAGTTCTGTGTGCAGAGTTTTGTGTGAATATAAATTTTCAGATCATTTTTGTAAATACCAAGGAGTGTCATTGCTGGATGGTATAGCCAGAGTATACTTAGTTTTATAAGAAAATACCAAACTGTCTCCCAACACGGATGTAACATTTTGCATTCCCGCCAGTGTTACAGTCTCACCAATGCCTCACAATGTAGCAGTCTCTCATTATAAGGTATTACCCAGAATTTTCTGTTTCACAACCAAGAGAATTAAGGAGCATGGACACAAAGGGTGAGGTTGGAGTGAAAGTTAAATAAACAAGAGAAGAAAACACTTCACCACGGAGAAGGGACCTGGAAGAGGGTTGCTGTTTTTCCAGTTGCATGCAAAGGCTTTTACGGGAAACCAATGAGTGCTGGGCATCTCATCTGCATAAGGTGTAAATTTCTGGTAGCTCCACCCCATCCTCCTAGTGTGCATGTGGACCCTTAGCTTGGGTTTTTCCACATTGCTTTGTTCCCCTTACTACATATGTATTAGGGGATGGATCTTGGCAATTCACCTGTGTGGTCTTTCTTATCTATGCAGTTGTGAGCATGTCTTAGGGAAGCTCCTCTCTGCAAGTTCCCTTATCTATGCCTGCAGCTTGATTTTTTTAGGCTGTTCTTCTGTTTGAAAGAATTTAACTGAGGACCCACCCTAACTGACTGCCTGACCGTTTTCTTCCTTTCTCCTCTCTCACCAGCATGAATGAAAGTTCCTGTTGCTCCACATTCTTGATTCTTGCCAACATTTGGTGTTGTCAGTGTTTTGGAGTTTCATCATTTTAATAGGTGTGTCGTGGTATCTTATTGCTGTTTTAATTTACAATATCCTGATTACATATGTTGTGGAACATCTTTTCTAACCCATACCTAATCTTTTCTTTTGCCTCTCCTTAACTTCATCAGTTGGTGGTCCATCTTTCCAAAACGATCCCAAAGAAATTAATGTCTTTTTGTTTCTGTTAGGTTATCCTAACCCAGGAGACTGTGTTTCCCAAATGTCTGTAAAAAATTGCATACACTCCAATAATAATTGGCATCACTACTATCTTTGTGCAGCCTGTTTATTTTAGTGTCTGTGTCAAGCCTATTTCCATTTAACTGCCCTGAGTGTCACTGGGAAGAGGCTTCTGTAACTGCCCTATAGGTTCACCTTGCCCATTGCCTAGACAGAGTGGATTTATCAAGACAGGTGAATTGCAATAGAGAAAGAGTAATTCACACAGAGCTGGCTGTGTGGGAGACCAGAGTTTAATCATTACTCAAATCAGTCTCCCCAGTCATTCAACGATCAGAGTTTTCAAGAATAATTTGGTGGGGGGTGGGGAAAGGCCAGTGAGTCAAGAGTGCTGATTGGTTGGGTTGGAGATGAAATCATAGGGAATTGAAGCTGTCCTCTTGTGCTGAGTCAGTTCCTGGGTGGGGGCCACAAGATTAGATGAGCCAATTTATCCATCTGGGTGGTGCCAGCTGATCCATTAAGTGCAGGGTCTGCAAAATCTCTCAAGCACTGATCGCAGGAGCAGTTCAGGGAGGGTCAGAATCTTATAGCCTTCAGCGGCATGACTCTTAAATCATAATTTCTAATCTAGTGTCTAATTTGTCAGTCCTACAAAGGCAGTCTAGTCCCCAGGCAAGAGGGAGGTTTATTTTGGGAAAGGGCTGTTATCATCTTTGTTTTAACTATAAGCTAAGTTCCTCTCAAAGTTAGTTCAGTCTATGCCCAGCAAAGAACAAGAACAGTTTGGAGGTTAGAAGCAAGATGGAGTTGGTTAGGCCAGATCTCTTTCACTGTCTCAGTTAAAATTTTGCAATGGAGGTTTCATTTCGAGAAGTGATGTAAAAGTTCTGAGAGTTACAGATGCAGTTAGATCTCTTCTTTTCTCCTGTGAGTGACTGCATTTTCATTTTATGAAGCCACATGCACACAGATCACCTGCAACTCTATCTTTGCCTTCTTTTGTCTTTTACATTTCAGGACTGTATTTAGAACTGTGAACCAAAAATGGACTGAGGCAGGTCTCAGTTTCTAGAGGTTTATTTAGCCAAGGTTGAGGATGCACCCAGAAAACATACAAGCCACAGGAGCATCTGTGACCTGTGCTTTTTCCAAAGTGGGTTTTGGAAGCTTCAGTATTTAAAGGGGGAAAGAGCAAGCAGGAGAGGAAAAAAAATAAGGGAGGGAGGGTAGGCAGAGAGGCAGATAGGCAGATGGTTACATTCTTCTGAGGCTCTGATTAGCCTCAGTGCAGCTACATTTTACATGTGAAAAGAGTGAGTAGAGGGAAAAGTCAATTGTGCATTGTCTTGCATTCAGTAAATCTACATTTTACATAAGATAAATTAACATGTGAAAAGAGGGAGTAGAGGAAATGAGGCTATGACACAGGGTTGTGAAACGCCAGCTGTCTATTTGGGAACAAAAGGAAAAGCAGTTTTTGCGTGACTCAGTTCCCAAGCTGAACTTTCCTTTTAGCATAGTGAGTTTGGGGTCCCAAGATTCTATTTTCTTCCACAGAACATAGAATAATAACAGACATCAATTTTTATTCGTTTTCTCTTTACCTCTCCTGGCCCCCTTTCACCCACCTGTAATTTTAGAGGCTTAGTGGATGATCACCCTCCGCTCCTTCATTCAAATGAGAAACTCATTGTCTTTTTCCTACCTTATGTGGCATGATCAACTACTCAGCACTTCTCACACAATCTTTCTCCAAAAAGCTCCTGAATGCCTCCTGTCCACTCCTTCCTTCTGGGATCATCTGGTTTGAGTGTTCGTCTTCTCTTTGGGCCTACAGTCTCTCTTCCATGATGCTGGGGGAATCATCAACTTTCAAGACTGTTCCGAGGAGCACAGCCCTCACACCTTGGGATCAAACCATGCTCACCTTCCCGCCCTCCTCTCCTCCCCTCCTCACTTCTGCACAACCACTGTCCTGCTCCACCAGGGTCATTCACAGCAGCCTGGCGGGCCAGATGTTTCCACATCTCCAGCATTTGTGATCCCTCATCTGAGACTGTCTGCCTCGAATCTCAATGGGATATTCTTTATCCTTCAAAGATCTTCCTTACACTCTTGTCAAAATCAACTGATACAGAAGGGCTGGGCTCCTGCCTAAGCCCCACCCTTAAGCCTAGAACCCATGGCCCTAAATAAGAACAGCTGACCCCAGTTTCCTACCCAAATGTTGCCTTTTTGGCCTTCCATTGCCCCTATCTTGTGCCCATAAAGAGACTTCAGCTGGCAGAGCACCACAAGTGGCTGAGCATCAAGGATACAAGCAGCTGCAGAGAAGCAACTGAGCACCGGAGGCCACAGATAGACACGGCTAACTTCAGGTTGTGCAGCCTCAAAGAGGGGCACGACTGTAGACTGCTGTGCTTCGGGGAAAGATCACCTTCTTCCCACAACATCCTCTTTCTAACTCTCCATCCCTCAGAAAGCCACTTCCATCGCCCAATAAAATCCTCCACATACACTACCTTTCTCATTTGTTCATGTGATCTGATTCTTCCTGGATACCAGACAAGAACCCAGGTGCCTAAAGGGCAGGGGCTGACCCTCCACTGAGCTAGTTGGCACTTGGCCACCCCTGGGTGGCAGAGCTGAAAAAGCACTGGTTGTAATGCACTTAGACACTGCTGTGGGGCTCACACAGAGCCTGCTCCTGCCAGAAAGGAGTAACCAGCTGGCTCCAGCATTCCATTGCTCTGGTTTTCACACTTACTTGCTCACACTCTCCCTCATGCAAGGAGTGACCAGCAGCAGGCTGAGTGAAGCGAGCCACTCCAGTTCCTGCCCACGAAGAGGGTTAAGGGAATTATCCTATTTCACAACGATGTAGAATGAATCAGTCTTTCCTCTGTTAGAGGATAGTGCAAAAATTCTCATCCTTACAATACTTGACATCTTGTATCTAATGACTGATCTACACGACTGTTTCTCTTCCCAGACAGTGAGCTTCTCAAGTGAACAGGTACAGACTCCGCCCCTCCTCCACCAGCATCCTCACACTGCATTTGGCACTTGGAAGACACTCAGACACCTGCTTAAAAAAAGGAATAGATGGGCCGGGTGCGGTGGCTCACGCCTGTAATCCCAGCCCTTTGGGAGGCTGAGGTGGGTGGATCACAAGGTCAGGAGCTCGAGACCATCCTGGCTAACACGGTGAAACCCCGTCTCTATTAAAAATACAAAAATTAGCTGGGCATGGTGGCGGTTGTCTGTAGTTCCAG
>NW_012106186.1:1558531-1568664 GCF_000951045.1 Mandrillus leucophaeus
GTACATATTTTGTGAAATGACATTTTTATTTGATCATACCCTAAAAATACCCTATTAATACAAAGAAATTTAATTTACTTGCAGCCCTAGATTTCAGAATTTTATTTTCTTATGGGGGTGTGAACATTAGCAATATCAATATGAGGTCACTAACGTGAAACTCTAACAAATCAGAGCCAGTCGACCATGGACGAGCCCTCTTACATGTGTATCTATGATGGGAACTATGTCAGGAATTCCTCAAAACTGTCGTGTTCCAGGTAAAGCACTTGCACAGTGGTACTTGCGTATAAGTGCTAGCTCCACCAAGGAGCTAACGCCAACTCCTACAACAAGCTCCTGTAACCAAAGTTCTCTGTTTTATTTGGTTTTCCTTTTTAGTTGTACACACTTATGGGGTGCATGTGCAATTTTGTTCCATGCATAGATTGTGTAGTGGTCCAGTCAGGGCTTTTAGGGTATCCATCACCCAAAGAATCTACGTTGTACCCATTAACCAAGTCGAAGATCTTTGTTTCAAAAAAAGCTTACATGGACTTCTTGTCTTTCACAGCTGCCCCTGTGCCCTGTCCTCTTGAATGCCCTGATGGTCTGCCACAGCACAGGTATCCCAGATTGCAATTCCTGAAAAAGCTCTTTGCTTTGGAAAGTCAGTCTCTCTGTGGCTCATTTTAGGTTGACAGGAGCTCACAATAAACTTGAGTTTGGTTCTTTGCAAAAGGAGACAAGCGAGTCTCCCGGCAGTCTAAAAGAATGTAGGTGAAGAAAACACAGCTCAGAATCTGGGTCAAGGTGCATCATAAGCAACAAAACCCCTACTTGTTTTTCTATAGGTGCAAGAGTATTTGAGTGTCAGCTATGACAAAGCGTTCCGTACACTGCCACTTTGGCTTTTAGAATTCACTCTGCAGTTTAAAAATTAATGGGGAATCTGGCAGTCTGAAAGGAGCAGAATAAAATCAAATTCACTGCTCTCTCAATTTTTAAAACTCAAGCAGTTGGAACAGTTTTCACACCTTTCTTATGTGCAGGCCAGCTGGGGAAATCCAGGAATCCACCCAGTGTAAGTGAAATGGCATTTTCTGTGACATACTTACTAGACACTTGTCACAGTGAGCCTAAAGCTTAATCACAGACTCCAGGAAAGGGTTCCCATCTGAGCCCTTTGTTTTGCAGGAGATTCCCGGAAAATTGCTGAAGGAACCTCTTGTAAAAACTTACTTCCTGACGCTGGACACACTGTGTGTCCAGGACCTCTTTGCTATACCCATCGTGGACATGGCTGGCCCTAATCCTTGTATAAAACGGACAGATTAACCTCAAGATAGAAACAATAAAACTGAGATGTGCTTTCTGCATTTGTAAAAGTAGGTAATGTAGTGGAGGAAAACTTGACACCCCTCCACCCTCCTAGGTTCTTTGGCTGAGCAACAAATTACATGAATACTAAGATTAATAGGAGACAAATAATTTTAATCACATACTGAGCATGAGAGTCCCATAAACATGAAACTCAAAGCAGTGCCAAATGGTTGAGTGTCCTGAGCTATGGAAAGGAATAAGGGCTTGGGGGGACTTTTATCTGCATAACAAGAAAACCCCTGGGGTGGTGGAGAGAAGTCACAGGAGGATGAGGGGAGGAAGGTTTGGAGAACGGGGGTTTTCTTGTGATGCAGATAAAGGTCCCTCAGATGAGAAAGGCTGTCTTACAGCAGCTGTCTTCCTGCTATGGGCACCTTTGCTAATGAACATTTCCTTTTCTATACTTTATTTTCCGCAGTGGAGGCAGGTGTGAGGAGCTTTCTCTGTGTTGGCTGGTTCTCAAATTCTTCAAAGTAATCAATATGCTAGGGTGACATGTTGTGGGGTGATATATTCTGGTCTCCGGCAGTCCTGTTTTTCAGGGTATGCCCTAAACCCTAACAATAGTAAGTCTGAGAATACATTTTGTAACATGGGAAAGGTGAGCTTTTGATGTGACCAACTTCCCTCCCATTTGGTCCCTATTTGTTTCTATGGTAATCCATCCTGAGAAACTGGCTCCCCTAGTTCCAGGACGATGACGCTGGTGAGGGTGCCTTGGTGATGGTGGCACTAGGAGTGGGTTGGCAGTGACAGCTACTCACCATTCCTAAATATTTATTAAGAATCCAAACTGCACTGGGCACTTCATGAGCATGAACACTTTTAGTCCACTCAGCTGTGGTATGAGCTCGGTATTTCTGATTTCACCATTGAGAAAGATTCATCCCAACTAATTCCAGATACCATTTTCTTTCCAATGTTCATCTGATTTCACATTTCTTCCTCACTTACCCCTGACATTTAACTAAAGCCTAGTATGAGAGGTTAGAGAATTCAAGCAAAATCACACCTACTTGTCACATCCAGCTTATCTCCAAGAAGACTGAAAATCTTCCCCACTTCTTGTCACTGTCCTCATTAGTAAGAGGAAATATACAACATTTGCAAAACACTGTATGAAGTCCGGTAATATATCTTTACAGTGTACTAAGAAAGGAAAAGAATGAATATACAAAGGGAATATGTAAAAGCAAGAATTTCACTTTTCTAAAATGCTCTCTTGAGTAGCGGAAAGCAGTGTCTACTCTCACTGTGTGGTCATGTTTGCATTTTTCGTCTTCATCTCTCGGTTTTATAGCTTAGCGAGGGAATCGTGTCCTATAATTAGTGTTAACTTAGGGACAGGATAACCTTCAGTGCTCCAAATACAGTTCTGCAATTTCTGTAAATGGTAAGATGTCTTGCAAATGTTTAAGGTTCATGGTTCAGAAATACTATTTAGTACCCCAGACGTGGATTTGCTCATAAACATGCCTGCACGTAAGATCATTCTTCCAGGGCTCACAGGACTGACGTGGTTTTTCAATTTATAGAGGAGCAGTGACCGAAATCCTCTTAAATGCCAGATAGAAAACCAGAATATCTAGGTAGCCATTTTCATTTCATTTCAGACAAAATGCCACAAAGTTTCAAACTGGAACATTTTAACTCCAGATCAGGCAGGGAACCTGCCAGCTTCTTGGTGACAAAGGGGGCTCCTGCCAGCTTTCTAGTTTGTCTTCGGAACCAGACTCAGGGGCAACTTTGCCATTTGACAAAATTCCCGAATTCCTTCGGGCTGTTGTGTGAGTGAATACTTTGACAACCTGAGCCAACCATTTCCATGTGATGAATTTTCAAAGCTCAGTCTTCCACTAAAAGAATAATCATCAATTTTTCTCAATTAATTTGCAGAGTATGGCATAAGATAATACGGTACATTTTGAGAAGGCTATTTTTAGACGAGTATTCCTCTCTACTGAAAGGGAGGGGCTTTTTTTTTTAAGTATGAGCAACCTGTTACTGCTTCTGCTGTCAAATCAAGCTACTTAATTTAGAAAATGACCCTCTAAGACGGGAGAAACTAACCTAAGAAGCAAAGCAAAACAAACGCAAAAACCATCAGCATCGTATGTCTCTTCTAGGATAAGCAGCTTAATGAATAGCAAACCAAACAAATGCAGAAAGACCATGTATGCCAAACCGTGCCAGCCAGCACTGTGGGCAGCGCAGATCAGTGAAAAGAAACAGGAAAAGAAACAGGGAATCACAGCCAGGGAGATCTGGGTTCAACGCTTTAGTCCACGTTCCAACACTTACTAACTAGGTGACTTTGAACGAGTAATTTAACTTTTTCATACATCAGTTCCCTCATGTGTTAAGCAATATACAATCATTATCTTTCTATTCTGACAGTGGGAATTAAATTACTGTTCAAATTCTCTGGCTCATTCTCTCCTGTCACTAAACCTGGTCATTTCCATAATATGTACAAATAACTCACTAACTTAAGTAAGCAGTAAAGGAGACCAGTATTGTTTTTATCTCATATCATACCTGAACTGATGCCTCACAGACCAACACACTTTGGAAATGAAATGATTTTCTGAGAGAGAGCAGTGAGGTTCGTTCTTTCAAAGGGTTTTCGATGCATACAATCGTCGAGGTTCAGAACACGACACCCCAAAGGACGATGCCTCAGGCGTGCTGCATACTGTAAGGTGAAGGAGATTGGAAAGGCTGCAGAGCACGGTCTCCCGGGCCTTCCCCTGTCCTCCTGTCTCTTGCTCCTCCTTCTACCCACAAAAGAGAGGTAGAAACCAGAACTTCTCTTTCCTAAGGTGTGGGTTTTGCCATTAAAAGTCATGGCCAAACCTGCAATTACTTTTGCACCAACCTAATGTTAAACGGCTCTCCCCCACAGCAAGCCAGAAAACCTAGAAAGGTCACTCTTTCCCTTCTCCCTCGAGACACTCATTCCAGAGGGGTCCTGCCCCCTACTCAGAGGAAAAAGAAAGCTATAGAGAGAGGCCAAGGAGGATCTGGATTGGGCTTGCTGAGTTTCTCCTCAAGCTATTACCATTAGATTATAACGTTTTCTCCAAAGTTAGATTTTAACGTTTCTTCCTCATGGCTGTCCTTTCTTCATCAAACCTAAACATGAAAACAGACAATTTTCCCTGGGTCTTTGGGTCTTTATTTCCAAAGGCTCCCATAACATTTAAAATTTGGATTAAATAAATGTGCTATGCTTTTCTCTGATTCACCTGCCTCTCTCTATAGGAGTGTCGGCTTTGAACCTTATGATGAGTGAGGAAAGGGAACGCTGTGGATCAAATCCATGCCTTGTGTACCTTTTTGTTCACACCCAGTACTTTGCATATTAGGTAATTAGTCAATATTTGAATTAGAGTGACCTCGATAAACTTGGTATACTGCAGCTGTATTTATACTTCTACTAAAGAACTGTTGTGGCCACAGATATTTTCAGGATCCACCGAAAGGGGAATTGAGTCGAGAACACATTCAGTCTGATTATGTGATTTGTAGTCATTTCTGTGAATAACTGATGCAAAATATAAATGGTTCCCAGCATTATTTTTTTAGTCTGTATTTGTAACTTACACTATTTTGATGAATTTTCAGGGCCAAAAGTTCAGTCTGTATATAAAAATGACCTGTAGTAACCTGGCATTGTAAATATGGAGGCAGTAGACAAAAAACAAAGTTCAAACTGTGTACGTCCAGCCAATAGACATGGAAAACTCTTCCAGTTATTGGCTACGTCGTACATTTCTTTAATAGAGTTGCTGCCTCAGTAACCATTTTTAGGCCTGACATAAGTTGTTTGAAACCCAGTTGTAACCTGTCACCTTCGGTCTAGTTGAAACTTCCTTTCCCCATGTGGTTGGTGGAGACATCACCCACTTGTTCCTGAAACCACCGACCCAAAGTCCAAAAACACCCCTTAGCTGCTAACCATGATAAAAACCTAATATTTAACACTAGAATCATGTAGGTAAGTTTCCCTCTTTGCTTGTTTTTGTTCAACTGAGCCAATCCACAGACCCCTTGAGAAAGGCTAAAGATAACACCCACGGCCCTTGGTTGAGACACAGAGTTCCACGGGTCCCTTCTCCTCCCCTTGCTCCCCTCCCCAGTGGCTGAGCTTCCCCCAGCCTTCAGGATCTCCATCGCCCTTCCATCAGCGCTGATCTGCTGGGATCTGGAAGTCATCATGTTCTTCTATTTCATGCACTTGGGGTTCACCTCGGCCATCTGTCTCAGCTCACATGCACACACAAACCTAACTGCCCCCTAACCCCCTGGATCAGACCTCTCCCAGAGGGTGGCTGTCTTGGCCTATGGCCACTCTTGACAGAGACCTCAGGACTGAAACAGGAAACATAATAAGTATAATGTGATGGGTTAAAAAAAAATAGGCAGAAGATCCAGTTCTAGTCAAAAGCAAAGTTGCCTCCTGGATGGAAATGTTTAGTAATTCAGTATACCCGTGACACATGCAGGTGGCGACTGGATAACCAGCCCCATTTCTCCACATCTCTCTGCACCTACCCAATCACTTTGCTCTCGTTACAAGTAAATCACCCTTCTCTGTTCCTTACTCTGCCCATCCTTGTGTCTTACTCTGGCCAAAGGAATGGAGAAGGGGTGTTGATTTGCTGATGGGGTGCAAGCCCTTCAGAGCCCACACGTGGCTCCGCTCCCTTCTCTCTGCCGCCACTGTGAGCACAACATGCCCTGGTAAACTTACAGTCCAAGCAGAGCAAGGACAGCATGCAATAGAGACCCCGAGTGATCCACAGAACCTCAGGGACAAGCAGAGTTGCCCCAGCCATCTAGCGGAGCCTACCCAGGAGAGTCAAATGCCCGCCAGTCAGGAGACACATGACAATGGACAGTTTTTATCTAAACTTCTGCGTTTGGCATAGTTCTGCCATGCAGTAGTATTATGGCAGGAGTGAAACTAGCAAATAACCACTTCTTTTTTGATACGAAGTAAATGGTATACAATTTATCAGCATCGAGGTGTCTGAGAACATTCTACTTGAAGTAAGGGGTACTAGGTGTAAAGTTGCACGTGTAAAGTTGCATGCATCCAAGCATCTGTAAGATATTCTGACCAGAAATAGTAGAGACTAAATCATCTTTCTCATTTTCTAAACACAAATAAAACAAAATCAATCCCACATGTAAACTTAACAGAGATTGTGAAAATACAGAATAAATATTATTATGTGCACCAGGAATTTTATATTATTTATATTTGTGTGTGTATTTTATTTATGGAAATGTCAACTTCTTTACATTTACATTTTTTGAGATTTTTAACTGCTTTAATGAGATGTAATTGCCATAAAATAAACTGCATGTGTTTGAAGTGCATAATTGGTACATTTTGATGTGTGTATATACACCTGTGAAACCATCATTGCCATCCACATACTGAATCTATCCATCACGTCAAAGTTTCCTCACACGTCTTTGCTGCCTGGACTTGCATTCTTGCCTGTCCACGACCCCACACTTAGCAACCATTGTCTGCTTTCACGATAGGTTGGTTTGTACGTTCTACATTTTTATATAGAGTAACCCATCTGCTTTGTTTGTACAGCTTATTTTAATGAGCATGCTTATTTTGACATTTATCCGTGTTGCTGTAGCCCTGGTTCCTTTCTTTTTCATCTTAGTCATGCGCCATTCACTCACCTTTTGATGAACATTGGGTTTTTTCCAGCCTTTGTGTGTTACGAATAAAACTACTGTGCACATTTGTGGACAAGTTTTTAAATGGGGACATGCTTTTATTTGTCTTAGGTAAACACCTAGGAGTGAAATAAATGGGGATATGACCAATGTCTGTTTAACTTTTTAAGAAATGCTTGATCTGTTTTCCAAAATGATGGTATAATTTTACATTCCCATCAACATCGTAGCAGAGTTCTAGCTCCCACACATCCCTGTCCACATATGTCATGGACAGCCTTTTTTTCCCCTTTATTCATTCTATTCCTATTCCTCTTTTGTTTGAGACAGAATCTTGCTCTGTCACCCAGGCTGGAGTGCAGTGGCACAATCTCGGTTCACTGCAACCTCCGCTTCCCGGGTTCAAGCGATTCTCCTGCCTCAGCCTCCTGAGTAGCTGGGACTACAGGCTCGTGCCACCATGCCCGGCTATCTTTACTTATTCTAATAGGTGGGTAGTGGTTTCTAATTGTGATTTTATCTATTATTTTTATTCTAATAGGTGGGCAGTGGTTTCTCATTGTGATTTTAATTTGCATTAACCACAAATAACTAAAAGTTGACTACCTTTCATTGACTAAATTACTATCTAGATATCATCTTGGATGAAGTGTCTGTTGCAAAGTTTTGACCACTGTTATATAGAGTGGTTTTTAAATTGAGTTTTGATCATTCTTTATATATTTTGGGTACAAGTTCTTTATCAGGTATTTGATTCTCAAGCATTTTCTCAGTCCTTGGTTTGTCTTTTCATTTCCCAGAAGTGTCTTATTAAGAGCAGAAATTGTAATTTTGATAAAGTTCAATATATCGATTTGTTCTTTTAGGGATTATTCTTTTGGTGTTGTATCTATACAAATTTTTTTCTAAACTATAGTCACAAAGTTTTTCTTCTATGTTTTCTCTTAGAAGTTTCATAGTTTAGATGGGATATATTTTGAGTTAGTGTTTATATGTGATATGAGGGATGGAGTTAAGGGTATATTTCTTTCCTTTTGCATCTTAGAAAGATTTATTTATTTATTTTTACAAAATGACTATTGATTATTTTTATTAAAAATCAATTGGCCGTATACCTATAAGTGTTTATCTAGAATCATGGTTTTTGCTTTTCATTTTTATGTTTTTGGTTTTTTCTTTAGACAAACTGGAGCTGGAATACAGTGGTGCGATCTCGGCTCACTGCAACCTCCGCCTCCTGGGTTCAAGCAATCATCCTGCCTCAGCGTCCCGAGTAGCTGGGACTACAGGTGTGCGCCCCCACACCCAGCTAATTTTTGTGTTTTTAGTAGAGACCCGGTTTCACCATGTTGGCCATGATGATCTCTATCTCTGGACCTTGTGATCCATCCACCTCAGCCTCCCAAAGTGCTGGGATTACAGGTGTGAGCCACCGTGCCTGGCCATCATTGATTTATTCTAATTATATGTTTGTCTATCTTGATGCTAATACTACCCTGTTAGATTATTAGCTTTATAATAAGTCTGACAGTCAGACAGTGTAAGTCTTCCAGATTTGTTCACATTTCTCAAAGTTATTTGGGTATTTCTTTGCATTTCCATATAAATTTTTAAATTAATATTTCAATGTATACCAACAAATTCTGCTGAAATTTTTTGGGGGGAATCATCTATATATAGATCAATTTTGAAAAATTGACTTTTTAACTATAGTCAGCCCTTCAATTCACAAAAATGACATATTTCTTCATATGTTCTAATTATTCTCAACAATATTTTGCAGCTTTTAGTATAAAATTTTTGCATAACTTTTGAGTGATTTATCTCCAAGTATTTCATATTTTAATACTATTGCATATTAAAATTTTAAGTTCAAATTTCATTTGTTTGTTGCTAGCACAATTGAGTGTTGCTTACCAATATTATGTCCTGAAAACTTGCTTAGCTTATTTATTCATTCTAGTAGCTTTCTTTTTTATGTGAAATTCATATACTTTTCTATATAGAATAGCTTGTGGAATGTTTTTGCCTCTTCTTTTTTCTTTTTTCATGCCTTACTGCACTGGCTGGATCTTCCAACACAATGTTGAATTAATGTGGTGACAGTATACATTCTTATTTTGTTTCTGATGTTAAGAGAAAATCACTCGGCCATTTGTTGTAAAAGATGTTAATTGTTTTTGTGTATGCCCTTTATCAGTTTGAAACATTTTCCTTTTATTGCTAGTCTGCTAATTTGTGTTTTTAAAACCAAGAATGGATGCTGAATTTTGTGAAATTCTTTTCCTGCATATATACATATGATCTTTTAAAAAATTTGTTGGGTTTTTTTTGTGTGTGTGTGTGTGGTGGTGTTGTTGTTTGTTTGCTTGCTTTGAGATGGAGTCTTGCTGTTTTGCCAGTCTGGAGTGCAGTGCAGTGGTGCCATTCCGGATCACTGCAATCCCTGTCTCCCAGGTTCAAGTGATGCTCCTGCCTCAGCCTCCCGAGTAGCTCGGACGACAGGTGCACACCACCATGCCCAGCTAATTTTTGTATTTTTAGTAGAGACAGGGTTTCACCATGTTGGCCAGGATGGTCTCGATCTCCTGACCTCGTGATGTGCCCACCTCAGCCTCCCAAAGTGCTGGGATTATAGGTGTCAGCCACTGTGCTCGGCCAAAAATAATTTTTATTCCATTACTATGTTTATTACATTGATTTTTCAAACGTTAAACACCCTTGCATTCTTGGGATATACCCCCCTTATTCATTATGTATTATGTTTTCTTATATATTATTATACTATATATGCTAGAAATTTCTTTAAAACTGCTTGTATCTATTTATAGTGCTCTGTTGTATTCTTGTCATATCTTCACCTGGTTTTGACATGCGTGTAGTGCTGACTTCATTAAATGAACTGCGTCCTGTCCCTTCTCTTCAGTTTTCCAGAGGATTTTACATAAGACTGACACTATTTCTTCCCTAAATGTTTGGTAGAATTCATTAGTGAAGGCACTTGGACCTGGACATTTTTCAGGGAAACAAATTTTAGCTACAAAATTTACTATTCTATTTCT
>NW_012106186.1:1568714-1583718 GCF_000951045.1 Mandrillus leucophaeus
CAGGTGCACACCACCATGCCCAGCTAATTTTTGTATTTTTAGTAGAGACAGGGTTTCACCATGTTGGCCAGGATGGTCTCGATCTCCTGATCTCGTGATGTGCCCACCTCAGCCTCCCAAAGTGCTGGGATTATAGGTGTCAGCCACTGTGCTTGGCCAAAAATAATTTTTACTCCATTACTATGTTTATTACATTGATTTTTCAAATGTTAAACACCCTTGCATTCTTGAGATATACCCCCCTTATTCATTATGTATTATGTTTTCTTATATATTATTATACTATATATGCTAGAAATTTCTTTAAAAGTGCTTGTATCTATTTATAGTGCTCTGTTGTATTCTTGTCATATCTTCACCTGGTTTTGACATGCCTGTAGTGCTGACTTCATTAAATGAACTGCGTCCTGTCCCTTCTCTTCAGTTTTCCAGAGGATTTTACATAAGACTGATATGATTTCATCACTAAATGTTTGGTAGAATTCATTAGTGAAGGCACTTGGACCTGGACATTTTTCAGGGAAACAAATTTTAGCTACAAAATTTACTATTCTATTTCTCTAACAGATTTAGAGCTACATAGGTTATCTGTTTCTTCTTCGGTAGTTTGTATCTTTAGAGAAACTTCTTCATCAAAGTTACTAGATTTATCATCTTTAAGTTTTCCAGATATTTCCTTCTTTGGCTCATAATAGATTTTTGTCATATAAATAAGTTGTATTGTAAATAAATATTCATTTTTGTATATATAACTTTGTATTCTTTTCCCAAAAAGCAGAACTTCAAATGATTTCTGGAACTACACATTCTGGAACGGTTCCTGTTATTAACTTGCAGGGCCTGGGTTGTGGCTGCTTTTCTGGAATTCACTCTGGCTTATCCAAGCATATTTGCAGGCTCTCCCTTCCCTAACTTGCCCAGCTTCAAGCCCCTTACACCTGAAGGTGGTTGGTAATGAAGACGTGGCCAAGAAATGATATTTTTAGAGGGTATGTGACAGCTGTGACTTTGTTGTCTGAGTACAATTCCATTCCGTTTTTAGAGCGCTGAGTCTGAAATGCTGAAACTCCTGCAGACCCAGGATCCCTTCTCTCAAGGACACCAGCTATGGTTTAGATTCTGCAGACTAAGAGCGCTCACCTTATTTTATTAAGAACTGTGCATGAGGGAAGGGAGAGACCAGATATTGGACTGCTGTGGTCAGGTCATGCTCACCTATTCCCGTTCTTTTTCACAACAACATTCAGGTAGAATAAAAAACATTGTGAAAATTAGGTTAAATACAAAGAAGAAGAGATAAATGACTAATTACTCAATGTGACAATCAAGTCTTTTGTTATGATCTTCTGTCATGCTAGTACCCAAGCTTTTGGCTCCTTTCTATTTATTTCAAACATACTGTTGAACACTATTTCCATTACTACAAAGAACATTATATGGATTGTCTGTTTATATTATACCCTTTGAACAATCTCTCTATCTGCTTACTCATGTGCATTTAAAGAACCTCTTTTAGCATTGATCCCTAGGGAAAGGTAATTCAAATATTTATATAACCATTTACTACTACTCTTGAACTCCTGACCTCAAGTGATCCTCCTGCCTTGGCCTCCCAAAGTGCTGGGATCACAGGCATGAGCCACTGCACATAGCCCAACTTTGAGTTTTCTTGTAATAAAATTTCCAAGAAATGAAAATCAAAAGAGGAAAAAAATGGAAAATTCATTTACTAGTCCCATAATATATTTAAATTTTCTGTTTCCAAAATTAAAGAGTTTGCAAAGAGTATGTTGACATCAAAGTATACACCAATATAGGTAGGCCAGTTCTTATCATCTCATTTCTGCAAGATAAAGTAAAGTGCAGAGAAGTAACTTTCTCAGTGTCACAAGTCCTCTGATTCCTAGACCCCAAAAAGTGGGTATCCATGTAGGTAAATTTAGGAAGTCAGCATAAATGTACCAGAATCAAATTTGCTGAAGTAACTTTAGAAAGATGGCATTTTGAGGGTCAGTGACGTGGCTCCAATATGTCCTCTAAATTTCAAGGGTTGGAAACTTATTCCTCAAATATATATGTTGATTGGAGCTGAGTCCTTTGGAAGGAAACAGGACTAGGTAAGGTCATCAGGCAGGACCTCCATGAGGGGACTAGTATCTTTAGAAGATCAATGCGGACCTGGGCTGATGTGCACACTCTTGCCCTGCCGCCATGTGCACCGACTTCCTGTTCTCCAGAACTGTGAGTCACATGAACTACTTTTCCTTACAATTTACCCAGTCTCAGAAATTCTTTTATAGCAATAGAAAACAATGGACTAAGACAAAAAATTGGTACTTAGAGCAAAGTGGTTATAACAATTACCTGAAATTGTGGAAGCAGCTTTGTAACTGGATAATGTGCAGGAGTAGCCTAGAACAAGCCTAGAAGGCTGCAAATGGAGTGTGGAGGGCAATTCTGATGGCTCAGAAGAAAAGACAGGGAAAGCCTGCAACTACTCAGAAATTACTTAAGTGGTTGTGATCAGAATGCTGGTAGAAATAAGGAGTAAAGACGATTCTGATGAGGCCTCGGATGAGAATGAGGAAGGAGGTGTTGGAAACTTAAGGTCATCCTTGTAGTATCATAGCAAAGAACACGGCTGAATTAGCCCCATGCCCTGAAGTTTCATAAAAGGCAGAGATTAAAAACAGTAAACTAGGATACTAGGTAGAAGAAATAGCTAAGCAACAAAACATAGAACTGCTGCATGGCTACTTTTAACGGCTTACAGTAAAATATGAGAGAAAAGAGATGATTTAAAGACAGAATTTTTAATTAAAAAGGTAGCAGATCTGAAAGATTTGGAAAATTCACAGCTTGGCCATTTGGTAAAGAGTGAAAAAGCATATTTAGGAGAGGAAATCAAGGGTGTATCCCAAAACTGTTTGCTAAAGGGATGAGTGCTAATAGAAGGGATTATCAAGACAATGGGAAAAAGACTTAGAAGGGATTTCAGCGATCTTTGAGAGTTCCATCTTAGGCCCAGAGCTCTAGAAGGTCAGAATGATTTGGGGGGACAGTCCTAGGCCCTCCCTGGGCTTACTTCCCAGGGCCACCTCAGGTCTTTGTTCCCTAAATTTTAGCACAGTGCTTCTAGGTTGCCCCTACTCTGGCTTGATTCTCCATTCTGGAAGATACAAGCCATAAGCCTTGACAGTGTCCAGCTGGCACTAACTCTACAGGCTCGCAGAATGCAAGAGCTATGGAGCCATTTCTTCCTCACCTAGATGTCAAAGGATGTTGAGGACAGACTGGGATCCCAGGCAGAGACTTGTTTCAGGCATGAAGTCATCACGGAGAACCCTACTAGGGCAATGCTGAGTGCACGTGGGGTCGAAGCTGTCACAAAGAGGTCCTACCAGGGCAATACCTACTGCAGCCTTGGCAGCAGGACCACCAATGAGACCTCAGAACTGCAAAGCTGCCAGTAGCCAACGCCATCCTAGGAGAGCTGAAGCATGGGCTCAGCCAAGAAAAGACACAGGGAGTGAGCTTCCCAAGGCCTTGGGGGCCTGACACTCACTCTGGTGTGTCTGGGAGGCAGTACGCAGAGTGAAAAATCATTCTGAAGTTTTGAGATTTCACGTTTTCCTTTTTGGATTCTAATCTTCCTTGAGACAAGTTCTTTTTTTATTTTCTCTTTCCCCATTTTGGAATAGAAATATATATCCTCTGTTTGTTCCACCATTGTATTTTGAAAGTACATAATTTGTTTGATTTCACAAGCTCACAGCTGGAAGAAATTTGCCTTAAGATAAATTGTGCCCTGAGTCTCACCCATATCTGATTAAGATGGGACTCAGGACTTTGAACCTTAAATTGCTGCCTAATGAGTTAAGACTTTGGGGCTACTGGAAAGGAATAAATGTATTTTGCATATGAGAATAATGTTAATTTAGGGGGCTGGAGTGGAATGCTATATCCCCCAAATTTCATGTGTTGAAAAATTTATCTCCAAATTCATATGTTGTTTGGAAATAGGATTTTCGGGATAAGATAAAGTCATCAGGATGGGGCCCCGATGATTGGACTGGTGGCTTTACAAGAAGGGGGAAGAAAGACTGAGCTGACACATATGCTTTTGTCCTCTAACTATGTAATACCCTTTGTCATGTTTTGACACAGTGAGAAAAGCTGTCGCCAGAAGCTGCTACCATGCCCTTGAGTTTCCCAGCCTCCAGAACCATAGGCCAAGTAATTTATTTTCTTTATAAATTACCCAGTCTCAAGTATTCTTTATAGCAACACAAAGTGGGCTGAGACAGTGAGACTTGAAGACATTGTGATATTATTTATTTGTATGGAATGTGCTACTCAAATGAGATTAATTGGGCAGCTTCCCATTCGATCTTGGCTCTAGAAAGATGTCTTTATTCTGTGGCAAATCTTTGTCTATTATGAATCTGGTTGCATTTGTCTCTCAAGGTGTATGGTTTGACTGGCATCCAGCTACAAGTTTAATTCCTTTCAGTCTATGCCATTTAACAATCTTCTGCTTTAAAACTGCAGCTGGGTAAAGAATACACTGATAGACTTCTGGTCCACATAAAAATCTATAAACTTTTGTATATAGGAATCTCTTGAGAGTCTAGTTAATGACAGTCATTGTTACCAAAACGAGGGGTCACCCTCAGTGCTTACTACAATCTGTTTTCTAAACCTATATGTTTAAACTTCAGACCCAAGACTTGCTGAATACAGCAATACATATTTAACTTTGTGAGTTAATTTTTTTTTTTTCAGTATTCCCAGACTTTCTTGTATGAAGTAGGGCTTATTGAAACTTGAACTATAATTTCCAGTAGTTTTTTCTGTGGATTTTTCAATCTGAAGACTTGCTACTGCCATTGCCTGTTGCTTGTGAAGGTCCTTCACAATGAGAGTATACTGCATCTGGGTACTTCAGAAAAATAAGAATAAACTGATTTCCCTGCCCTTATTTCAGAGAAAAGGAGATGGAAGTAAGGGAGAGGAACCAGAAGCAATTTCAGAATAAAGAAATGAAGACACTAAATCCAATCCAATTAATTCCTTGAAGAAGTAATGTCAAACATCAATCCAAGTTCAATCCCAAGATTCAAAAGTAGTTTATTTTAAAGAAAGCACTGCTAAAGATGTTTAAGAGCATAAAGTTTTATGATTTTGAAAGTAATTTTCTCTGACAGTATTTGAATTTTACTAAAAATGAAAAACAAATGTGACCATTTCTAATATGACAAAAATATATTGATTTGTACAGTTGCTCAGAATAGAATATGCCATTTGTTTGTAAAATGAACATGAAATTATAAGCCTGCTTTCTAGTAAATGTAGGTTATGCTCCAAAACCACTTCAAAATGGGCTAAGCCTTCAGGATTCCACTTCAAAAAATCATATAATTAATGGAGAAAATCTTTTATCGTATTAGGAGAATAAGAAACTAATGTTTTAATACCAATATGTTTTTATTAGTAAAGAAGGTACTTATTCAAAAGAGAGAGACAACTATGACATAATGTTCCCAATTTTATTATTTTTGAATTCAGAAAAAATGCTTGCCATCAAAATTTAATTAATAAGTACACATATGTCTATTTGCTTTCGTCATTACTCAAGTATTAAATGTGAAGTTGAATAAAACATTTCCTCCATTTTATTTAAGAAACCTGAAATTTTAGTAGAAATGTAAACATGTTTTCAACTTTCAGGTAAAAAGCATTTGTATTAGTATTTCAGAAACATAGCTTTAAAGGTGAAAGCTTAACATCTGTTTAATTTATAACTACAGATAAAATACATGCAGTATAAAAATCATAATGTTTGGTGCTCATCTTAATCAAATATTGACTTCAAACATGAGTGATGTTAAAATATGAACATACTGAAAACCTTGTTATTACATGCTAATTTTTCTCCAGTAAAGCAAAAATGTTGTATTAACCTATTTTGAGATAATTATAGATTTACATGCAGTTGTTAGAAATAAGAAAAAGGTATTTATTTTAACCAAGTGGTAACATCTTGCAATATGATAGTGCAATATCATGAGGATACTGACATCAATGCAGCTGAGGGACAAAGCATATCTGTCACCACAAGAACTTCCCAGCTTGTTCTTGTAAAGCACATCTGTTTCCCTCCTACTCATCTCTCTCCATCCTCTATTTTTTTTCATCCAAGCAAACACTTATCTATTCTCTATTTTTTTAATTTTGCCATTTCTAGGCTGCTATGTAAATAGCTTTATACAGTGTATAACTTCTTGAGACTGGCTTTTACACACAACATAATTCTCTGGAAAGTAATCCAACTTGTGAGCTTCAGTAGCTCCAGTTCTTTTATTTCACAGTATGGTTGTCCACATGATCACTAACTATTTCACTGTAGAAGAATAGCTAGGCTGTTTACAGTGTGGGCTGTCATGGGTAAAGCTGCTACAAAAATGTATGTACAGATTTTCATTTCTCTGAAATAAATGCTTCAAGGTGCAATGGCTGTGTCATGTGGTAGTTATATGTTTGACTTTTCCAAAACCTTCCAACCTGTTTTCCAGAGAATGCCTACCATGTTACATTCTATTCCACTCCCAGTAGCATTGTGTGAGTGATGCAGGTTCCCTGACTTTCATGTCATGATTTTTTTTTTTTTTTTTAACAGAGTCTTGCTCTGTTGCTTTAGTTGGAGTGCAGTGCCATGATTTCGGATCACTGCAACCTCCACCTCCTGGGTTCAAGTGATTCTCATGCCTCAGCCTCCTGAGTAACTGGGATTACAGGTGTGCACCACCATGCCTGGTTAATTTTTGTATTTTTAGTAGAAATAGGATTTCACCATGTTGCCCAGGATGGTCTTGAGCTCCTGACCTCAGGTGATCGGCCTACCTTGGCCTCCCAAAGTGCTAGGATTACAGGCATGAGCCACTGTGCCTGGCCTTTTTTAAATTGTAGCCATTCTTATAGGTATGCAGTGTTATCTGATTTAGGTTTTAATTTTCATTGTTCAAACGGCTAATGATGTTGAATATCATTCTATATGCTTATTCGCAGTATACATGTCCTCATCGTTTATATGCTTTTTTGAGTCTTTGATGGGGTTCAGGACAGAATACCCCAAAATATGGCCCCTTGGCATTTGTGAAAACAGCAGAAACAGGAAAGTCTCAATATTCCCCCCTGAAGCAGGACAGAAAAGGATTCTCTGAACTTCCTTTTTGAATTAGCTCATAAAACCTTCATCCCAGAGCTTCCCTCCTTACACCTGGAGAAAAGGAACTTTTTTTTTTTTTTTTTTTCTGATATGGAGTCTCTCACTCTGTCACCCAGGCTGGAGTGCAATGGTGCGATCTTGGCTTACTGCAACCTTTGCCTCCCGGATTCAAGTGATTCTTCTGCCTCAGCTTCCCAGGTAGCTGAGATTATAGGCATCCACCAACATGCCCAGCTGATTTTTTATTTTTAGTGGAGATGGGGTTTGACCATGTTGGCCAAGCTGGTCTCAAACTCCTGACTTCAAGTGATCCGCCCGCCTTGGCTTCTCAAAGTGCTGGGATTACAGGCATGAGCCACCGTACGGAGCCAGAAAGGAACATTCTTATCCTTAAAGACACAGAGATACTAAGAAGAATCTGAGCAAGTGCACCTTGCTAAGTTCCCCCCAGTTTGTTACCATTGAATTATATCCCCTTAGCCAATCATATTTCTACACAACTATCCACTATTTATCAAGCCTTGCATAAAAATGTGCATGTTTTCCTGTTTCTTTTTTTTTCTTTTTGTTTTTTTTTAAGACGGAGTCTCGCTCTGTGGCCCAGGCTGGGGTGAGTGGCGAGATCTCGGCTCACTGCAAGCTCCGCCTCCCGGGTTCACGCCATTCTCCTGCCTCAGCCTCCTGAGTAGCTGGGACCACAGGTGCCTGCCACCACGCCCGGCTAATTTTTTATATTTTTCATAGGGATGGGGTTTCACTGAATCTAAATTCAGATTAACAGAAGAAAATCATTTGTTTCTATTGTTACTCTCGCATAAATCTGGTTTGGGGATATCTATTTGTTATTAATCTTTTCCCTCCCAGGGACAGCAAATTGCTCCCATCTGTCTTGTTTTGTGTCCTGAAAACTTTGCTTGGCTTTTCACTTTTTGAGGTGGTCAAGTTGTCAGCTTTTGGTGTGTAGGTAGGGACTTCAGGTCGGAAGGTCCTGAGAATGTGGCTGGGGAGAAATGTGAGAGGTACCCATTTGCAGCTGACAGATTGAGTGTTTCCACCTCTCAGGGTGTGGTTCTGCATCTTTTATTCTTTTGGATGTCTTTGATAGTGGTGTTGTATCTTGGGAGAGCTGCATTCTTTAGCATCTTTTTTGAGTCAAACTCTTTGGTCGATATGCAAGTCATAAAAGGTTTATTGGTGTTGGTTATGAAATATTTGATAGAAATCTTTGATTTAAAAGAAGAGAAAAGAAGAAATTCAACACTGTCAGGAATATTTGCTGTTAGTCCCGGTTGAAACCTGGTAATAAGATATTTCAAATAACCTTTTGACCGGGCTCAGTGGCTCACGCCTGTAATCCCAGCACTTTGGCAGGCCGAGGTGGGCGGATCACCTGAGGTCAGGAGTTCGAGACTAGCCTGGCCAAAATAGTGAAACTCCGTCTCTACTATAAATACAAAAAATTAGCCGGGCGTGATGGCGCTTTCCTGTAATCCCAGCAACTCAGGAGGCTGAGGAAGGAGAATCCCTTGAACCCAAGAGGAAGAGATTGCAGTGAGCCGAGATTGCGCCATTGCACTCCAGTTTGGGCAACAAGAGCAAAACTCCGTCTCAAAAAAAAAAAAAAAAAAAAAAAATTACTTTTTAAGAGCTCTATGGTTACAAGCCATTTTAATTGGAAGCTGATATTTTTAAGTACTCTACGATTTTTTTCTTTTAATTCTGCTTTTCACATTAGACCTTCTCAGTCAACTGGGATTCTTTAGCCACTGCTAACTCCATGACACACCAACTCTGCCCACATCTTTCTATTGGAACTTGAAGTCTTGGGTTAGACTCTAAACTGGCTCCTCTAAGACCTCTTTTTTCTAATTTCTTCTGCTCTAGCTTCCTCCTCTTGCCACCTCCAGTCTTGCATTCAGTTCTTTTAAGTCCTTGATATGTCCCCCTTCAAATCCCTACTTCCTCTATCTCTCTACCTCTGTCTGGCTTTTTTCTATTCCAGCCCTCCAGTCACTTGAACTTTGCTCTCAAGAGACTCCAGTTTCCCCAAAAGCAACTAACTGAGGCTGAAAAGAAAAAAAAAAAAAAGTTAATTAGAAATAGACTGAAAAACCGCAGTAGATGTTTTCTCACCATCTCCACAAGATTGGCCTCTGATAATAAGCAAACATGTCATAAAACTCCTTCCAGGAGACAACTTGGATTCATTCTCTGTATCTTTGAAATGGAAATTTTTTACTGTCTTCTCCAAAACCTGATAGTTATCTTTTTGAAATACAAACTTCAAGGGGATGATCATCAGAAGTGAATGAAAAAGAAAAGTATTTGGAAACTGAGCGAATAAAAAAATATTGTCTTTCCCACCAGTATTAGTAAAAAGCTTTAGCCATTTCAATAGGTAAATCTTGTTTCATCTACCAGAAACACAATTCAGATCAGATTTTTTTTTTTTAATAAACCACTGAGTTTTGTATTATCATACCTGGCACATGGATACCATTTCATAATAAATTCTATAACATTTTGCATCTATCTGCTTGCTTATGTATGTTTCTGTCTACATGTACATCTGCATGTTATGTCTATGTGATTTTTTTTAACTTTTAGATGATATTTTACCAGATTAATTTATAAACTCCCATAAAAGAGATAAATTGCAATTGGCTCGGGGACATATGAGTGCTCATATCATTGAAGTACTCCTAAAATTTTCAGAAAAATACAAACTAACCCAAAAGTTTTTTTCAAGTTTACATGCTTAGGGGGTAAATCTTGAAGAAATAAGATTACTTTAAAATTTTTGGTAAAGTTGAAAGAAAAATGTATTCAGAATGGTTAACATTAGGCCAGGTGCAGTGGTTTACGCCTGTAATCCCAGCACTTTGGGAGGACAAGGCGGGTGAATCACCTGAGGTCAGGAGTTCAAGACCAGCCTGGCCAACATAGCAAAACCCTGTCCCTACTAAAAAAAAAAAATTAGCTGGGTGTGGTGGCAGGCTCCTGGAATCCCAGCTACTTGGGAGCCTGAGGAAGGGAGAATTGCTTGAACCTGGGAGGTAGAGGTTGCAGTGAGCCAAGATCACACCACTGCACTCCAGCCTGGGTGACAGAGTAAAAACTCCGTTTCAAAAAAAAAAAAAAAAAAAAAAAGAAGGGTTGACATTATATATAATGCAGACATATTTTCTCCTAGGTTTAATGGTCAAACAAATGTTTGAAATGATCAAACTATAAATCCAGTCGAAGAGGAAAACGCACAAGGAAACTGAATTGCTGATGCATGACAATCTGGAAGAGAGAAAGAGAGAACTATGTTTATCTTTATTTAGTTTCTTTGCTTCTGTGATATTTTAAATATTTGCCTGATTTGTCAACAAAAGAAATAACTTCTGATATGGCTAGCTTTATTTAATATCTTATGAGATGTTCACAGGCAGTTCAGGTATAATTGTTAAGTATGAGTGAATTAAGTGAATGTAAGTGGGATAAAGTTTATTAAAAAAAAGTCAACAGTAATTATGTTTTATAAAAAAAGTCTACCTAAAATAATTTTAAAATTATTTTGGTCATTTGAAACCTTTACCTTATTCTAAGTTAAATTAAGTAATAAATGTTCATTAATTGTCTGGAAAATTTTTAACTAAGAGGAAGATAAATTTATCTACCTTTGGCTTTACACATTTTACAAAAATATAAAATATATTTGAGGCTGTTAATAAACATGAGAAATATATTATAAGGAATCACGTTTTTAAAAATTATGAAATGGTTTTAAACTACAGAATGTATAACCTTCTGTATTTGCCTTTAATATCTTTTATTGCCATTTTGATATAATATAAAACCCACATCATATTTAACCAAGTATTATAAACTTTTGGAATTTTTGACCAACTTCCCCAAATTACATTTTAAATTAAGTCTTTTTCACCACAAACTAAATTTGGACGTTTCCAGAAGGGTCCCTGGAATATGTCAAAATAATCTGTTTTTTTTTTTCTCCTTTTAAAAGAAAGATATTAAACTAATTCGATTTATTTCCTATGTTAAATTAGAAGAGAAACATTGTCAAATAATAAGTGATGCTAAACCTTCTTTAAGTTATATTTTAATGAGAGCATTCCAAAATTATATGACATTCCTAGAAATTAGATATGTCCTGGTATAATGTTAATAGTTACAACTTTGGTTAGTATTTAAAAATTTTAATACCACATAAATAACCAAATATACTTGTGAATTGCATCATTGTTATAATAAAGTCTCACTAGTTTTTAAGCATGGTTGTTTTAAGTCTTTTGTTATTCACAGACATTATTGTTTTACTTTGCTTCTTTTCTGAAAGCATTTACAATTATCTACAATCCAAAATTACTTTTTCAAAGAGATTTGTGAAAAAGACTCTGAAAGTACTCTGGAGTGCAGATTTCTGATAATTTTAAGATATTGCCATCGGACTATGAAAGAATTTTGAGAACTCTAATGAAGAAACTGATGGGTTTATAAAACTGCTATTCCAGCTTCAAGCACAGAAAAATTAATTACATGAGACTGGATGAACTGATAGAATAATTGTAAGTTTTTAATGATTTTGTCTAAAACATTGCCAGTTCTTCAATGTTTGGTTTTCTAGATTTAAGAAAATGTTTAAAAAAAAAAAATTTACTCTTGAACTCTCTGTAGCTTAGAAAAATTTGGTAAAGTCTGCTTTTGTAAACAAATTGAAACAATTACTTTTTCTCTCTGCCTGATCCCTCCAGAACTTGGAAATTATTCATGAATATTTTTATTTTTATTGCAATATAGTTATTTGCATAAGTTCAATAAGAATCTGTTCTCCTAGCCGGGCACAGTGGCTCATGCCTGTAATCCCGGCACCTTGGGAGGCCGAGGCGAGTGGATCACCTGAGGTCAGGAGTTCAAGACCAGCCTGGCCAACATGGTGAAACCCCCATCTCTACTAATAATACAAAACTTAGCCAGGCGTGGTGGCAGGTGCCTGTAATCGCAGCTACTTGGGAGGCTGAGGCAGGAGAATTGCTTGAACCTGGGAGGCAGAGGTTGCAGTCAGCGGAGATCACGTCATCGTACTCCAGCCTGGGGACAAGAGCAAGACTTCGTCTCAAAAAAAAAAGAATCTGTTCTCCTTGTAACAGGACAAAATTAGAAACACTGGTTATATTACCAAGACTATGACTGGAACGATGTATTTCAGATATAATCAGGTGATTTTAAGAAACTAAGATTGACTTTATGGAGACAATAAGGTGCCTTAACAATAAACTGGCTTGGTACCCTGCATACATGGTCCTCATACACATGTATGACTTCCCCAAATTCCATTTTAAATTAAGTCTTTTTGACCACAAACTAAATTTGGAAGTTTCCAGAAAAGCCCCTGGAATATGTCAAAAGAATCTGTTTTTTTCTCCTTATAAAAGAAAGATGTTAAACTAATTAGATTTATTTCCCATGTTAAATTCTAAGAGAAACATTGTCAAATAACAAGCGATGCTAAACCTTCTTTAAGTTATATTTGCATGAGAGCATCCCAAAATCATATAAACTGAGTTTATAATTTGATCTCACTTGCTTTGTTTTTTGTTTTTTGTCTTTCCCTTAAATGGTTGCCTTATACACGATATGTAAGGAATGTTAACTTCCTAGCAGGCCAAGGAACTTCAGGATATTTTGAGGACCTTGAGAAGTGGGAAGTTCATTCAAATCTACAGTTATTGCAGGCAAAGTAAGATGACAAGTAGCTGGCTTGGTTTACCTGCCTTGAGAGGATTTTGAAAGTCCACTCTAAAATTTCTTATTGAAAAATTTCTACACAGCAAACCTAAAAAGAGTCTTTGTGGTTAGTCACTAGTCCTGTTGCATTCATGTAAGTTGCCAAGTTTAATGAGAATAAACTTACTTTGTGAGTAAGTTCATCCTATTTTGATTACTTTCATGGAAATGGCGGTGACTGTAGAAAGACAATTATGTTTCAATGGCAAACTCAAGTGCATGCTTTATTAGCTTCTAGGTCCTATTTGTTGTCTTTGAGGTGTGCCAAGTATCACAAACTGGACTGGATCCTGAATTTGTTTACGATATAAGTTTAGTCTCATTAAACTTTCTAGTTTTTCCTCATAGTTTGGAGAAACTATGACTCTCCAAACTGGTATTTCCAATTTTTCTTCCATTCTTTTGGCTTGGAATCACTAAAACTTCAATTTCTTGAAGCCCTGCGAGCTGAAGCTGAACATCTTGATATAGACTTCAGAAAAATCACAACAGCTTATATATAGACAGCCTTCATGCCTGTTGCTGTATGGGGTACACAGAATGGTCACCCGAACACCTGATGCAAACACAAAACCAGGGAAGTCCGTCAAATGCCACTGCCTGCCCTCACTCCGTCTGAAGATGCATCAAGCACAAGATCCGCAAATCTTGCCTAGCTGCTCTGCTCTCTGGACTACAAAACTGAGCTTATAATTTGCTTTCAACATTCATCTTTGCTTTTCTTTTGTCTCCACAGAAATGCCTCTTATGATATACCTGACTGATCACAGCATGTAGAAGTCAAACCTTGGAGATAGCCCTCTGCAGCAGTCTCCCGCAAGGAGACACAACCTGTAACTGATGAAGCGGACTGACCTATTCCCAGGACTAAGAAACTGGCTATAAGAACTCCATTCCACGGTGACTCATGCCTGTAATCTCAGCACTTAGGGAGGCCAAGGAGGGCAGATCACGAGGTCAGGAGTTCGAGACCTGCCTGGCCAACCTGGTGAAACCCCATCTCTACTAAAAATACAAAAATTAGCCAGGCATGGTGGCATGTGCCTGTAATCCGAGCTACTCAGGAGGCTCAGCCAGGAGAATTGCTTGAACCCAGGAGGCGGAGCTTGCAGTGAGCTGAGATCACACCACTGCACTTCAGCCTGGGCGACAGAACGAGACTCTGTCTCAAAAAAAAAAAAAAGAACTTCATTCCAGATGTATCTTCCTGGAGGAAAGAAACACACTTATCCTCACAGACTCAGAGATGCTGAGAAGAATGTGAACAAGCAGGCCTTGGTAAGCACCCCCAGTTTATTAACATTAAATCTTACCCCTTTGTCCAATCATAGTTTTGCACAGCTGCCCACTCCTTATCAAACATAATATAAAAACAGATATCCTGTTTTCTTGAAGTCTTCATTTCTGAAAAGCTCCTATGCCATCTAAAATGTATATTGAACGATGAGAACACTTGAACACAGGAAGGGGAACATCACACACAGGGGCCTGTCATGGGGTGGGGGTGGGTGTGGAGGGATAGCATTAGGAGATATACCTAATGTAAATGACGAGTTAATGGGTGCAGCACACCAACATGGCACATGTATACATATATAACAAATCTGCATGTGCCCTAGAACTTAAAGTATAATAATACATACATAAATAAAATGTATATTAAATAAGTTTATGATTTTCTTTTAATGAGGGGCCTTTGCCATGAACCTTGCCATGAGTAAGGCAAAGATAATATTTTTTTTCCCCTCTCTGCCACATTTTTTTGCATGTTTTCTCATTGGACTGATTTTTTAAAAAAAGATTGAGTTTCAAGAGTTATTAATATATTCTCCATACCGGTGCACTTGCTGGATATGTGGTTTGTAAACATTTTCTCCAGTTCTGTAGCTTGTTTATTTTATTTATTTATTTATTTATTTATTTATTTTATTATTATTATTTTTGAGATGGAGTCTTGCTCTGTCGCCCGGGTTGGAGTGCAGT
>NW_012106186.1:1583768-1592884 GCF_000951045.1 Mandrillus leucophaeus
ACACCTGGCTAATTTTTTATATTTTTAGTAGAGACGGGGTCTCACTGTGTTAGCCAGGATGGTGTCAAGCTTCTGACCTTGTGATCTGCCTGCCTCAGCCTCGGAAAGTCCTGGGATTACAGGCGTGAGCCACCGCGCCCGGCTGTAGCTTGTTTTTTTTGTTCTCTACAGTGTTGTGCAGAACAAAAATTTTAAATTATAATAAAGTCTAGTTTATGTATTTATTTTTCTTCTATGGATTTTTTGTATGTGGAATCTGAGAACTCTTTACCTAGTGTTATATCCTGAAAATTTTCTCTAATTTTCCCCTAAAATTCTTACTGCTTTACGTTTTAGTTTGTGACACATTTTGAGTCAATGCTTTGTAAATTGCAAGGCTTAGATTGAGGTTTACTTTTTTGCCTATCGATGTGTAATTGGTCCAGCAACATTTTGTGAAGTTTAGTCTTCAATTGAAAATCAGCTAGGCATATTTATGTCAATTTCTGTTTTCTCTATTCTGTTCCAATGAACTATGTGAAACTCTTAAGGATTAAAAAGAATCATGAAAAAGTAGAGTATTTGCTTGCTGGTCTCAAACCCCCCACCTCAGGTGATCCACCCGCCTGGGTCTCCCAAAGTGCTGGGATTACAGGTATGATGGGTCTTACATCTCTCTTCCAGCTTTGGCTTCTAAAAGCTTTTGGCAATCCTCTGTGCTTTTTTACCTTTCCCATTTACTGTCTGAACAGAGGAGACTCAGTGACCATAAAGAAGAATGGGGCAACACGATTCTGAGGTCCTGAATGGCTGTGTTGAGTAGGTCCCCTACCCCATCTAACCTCCATCGAATGTGCAAAATATACTTTTCCTGTGTCAAGATTTGGGGGTTGTTTCCATTTGCAATTGGTTTACTCTGACTTTCCTGATCCCTCACTCTTAATGACTTGAGATTTTTACCTCTCTCTAAAGCACTACAACAAACTCCAAGAAATCGTTGGTTTTTACTCAACCTCAAGCTTTCATCATTTTTAGGAAAGAAGACAAACAAGGAGCCACAGACAATGACATTGTCCCTCCCACACCCCAACTATCAACTGCAACTTCGAGTACACTGTCTCAATGTGGAATACATTTCGGTTTCAGTGGCAGAGAAATACCAACTATGTGTGTATTATGAGTTCACCGTTCCTATGAAAAAACGAAGAAGTCTCCCCAGTTCAAACTCGTCTGCTTCAGGCATTCCCAACAGCAAAGACGTGGTTATAAATCCCCTGTTAAGCATTTCCTCCTGCACTCCTTTCTGAAAATTTTCTCTTCTATAAAAAGAATGAGTTACAAATTATATCTGAGGCTCCCTCTTATCTTCAAGTAATTGAAATGTATTTTATGTAGCCTAAATTTACATGATAAAGCAATACTTAAATGTAATTATTTGTTTTCTTTGTAGTAAAGAAAGAAGAGATCAAATGTAAATGTTCTGACTCCGGACCTACTCTTAAAAAGTGGGTAAATCTAAACATATGTGACCCATTATTTCGTTCTCAGTACTTTGGAGACTTGGAAGATCTGACATTCTCCTGATAAAGTCTAAATACACAGTGTTTGATATTTTAGACAAAAACACATGACCGATAAAGGAAGTCTCTGCTTTTAATATTGATTTTCAATTCAGTGAGTACAAAATTGTTAGGGACCTCTTAATAAATGTATACATACAGGTGAGCACATTTTAGATTTTCTCCTAAACTTTAGGTAGATGCACTACATAATTTATATTTTCTTTTTAAATAGGCAATATTTATATTTGAAATGTATGCAAATGAAAATGTGTGTAAAATATTTTATAAAATACTTTGAGAGAAAAATCTATATTTTAATTGAAAAAATCAGTAAAACATTTTTGGAGGCTATTACTAATCTGTGTAAGTTTTCTTTGAAATATTTTACTAAATATTTTAAATAGATTGATAAATTATATTTTAGATTAAATTATCATTTGGCACATAATTATGAAATTCCATTGGAAATATTAGAAAATACAGAAACATAGAGTCACAGAAGAAAACAGAACACTTAATCAACACTTAATATGAGAAAATTTATACATTCCTTAGATACAAGCTGATACAATTTCAAGATACTAATTTTTGCTATCATAGAAATTAGCTTCATATGTAAAAATCTATAAATACTAATCATCTTTTTGTTACAAATGTAATATTAATGGTCTACGATCTGAATTTCCTATTTGCCGTCTGAAACTCTTTCCTATTTTCTGATTTGAAAGTCTATTGTTTTTAATAATGACTCGCTCTCTTTAATGTCACCTCTGAAATAAATACTTGGTAATTGTAATCTTAAGAAATGCTATATTAGTTTTTTACTGTGAAGACATTTAGATTGGAACTTCTTTTTGCAGCAATCTCTACTTCTAATTCTTAAAGAAGTTTGCTTATTCAATATTTAGTCTAAGAATAAAGAAAGAAAAAGCATTAAATGATTGTGAAAATGAAATGTATATGACTTACTTGTGGTCATTGAAATATCTTTGGCCAAGCCTCTTCTCCAGACTTTATCCAATGGTCCTTTATATTTAGAGGTCCTCTATGCCCCCCAAATATTAAGTATTTATAGTGATTGTACCGCAAGGTACAATCAATATAACTTTAAGAAGTTTTAAAACAAGAGCGCATGAACTTAACTCTCAGCTCTGGCTCATCTGTTGTATCTGGAAAACGGGGATAATGTTACAGGCCCGCTTCTAAGACTTGCTATGTATGAGTATCAAATGGTTACTATATTTAAAGCAATTTGAAAAGTGCCTGGTATGTTTCAAGTGCCAGTAAATACTAGTAATTAATGACTTTCTAATGCAATATCAGTGGCTTTACTTCTCTGCCTTTTCATTTGACAGTGATTTCCATGGAAGTTGTTTATGAGTAGTGCTCATCATATTGAATTAACACTATTGAATTGTTTTTCATTCTCACCTTCTAGTTTGCAAACTTTTTGAGGACAATGTTTTCATATAACAATTTTTACAAGGTTTATATAATATTATATTTACCTTTATATTAATATATATATTAATTATTGTGTTATATCTAATGGTATTTATATCAATAATTATAACTATGATAGTATTATAGATTAATATATACTGTAAGGTATTATACAGTAAGATTTTATAATGTTATATAATGTTATAATGTATGTTCTTATGTGTAAGAATATATTATATTTCATATAATATTAGACATCACATAATATTATTATACATTGTATGCATGTGATACTATAACGTTTTTATATAATAATGTCTACTGACCCCTCTACGTGGACTGATTCAGGAGTTTTCTTTTACCTTTAATCCCATTATCCAGCATGTTCTCTTCTTTCCATCTTTCTGACATCTAAAATGTCATTCCTTCAGACTGTCTTTCATTCACTCAACTAATATCTATTAAATGGCTATTTTTTGTCAGGCGCTGTCATTCTCTGTCATTGCATCCTGAGTATTTCGTCATAATGCTGTCCAAAGTCTTACTCATATTAATGTATCTAAAATAGAATTCCTTAAGGGCAAAGATCAGAGTTCATATACTACAGTGCCTAGCAGGGATGAAGGTGTGTGTGTGTGGCATATGAATTAAGTCTGATTGAATGACTAAATGAGTAATTTACTCTCAGTTAATATTAGATAAACAAATAAGGCAAGTCACGACTCAGAATGTCAATAGAAAAATAATAGAGAGCTTGAAGTGCTTTTCTTCTACAAATAAATCATCATGTTTCTCTTGAGACACAGCAGAACTAGTCCCATCAGCCTCAACCAAACTGAAGAAGACCAAGAGTTCAGTTTTCCTTGTGACAGAGGAGAAAACTGGAAATCAGTGAAAAGCCCCACTGCCTATTACAAAAGCAAATGTGATGCTGAATATTCTTAACAAAACATTTCCTTGTTCAAGCTCTGTCTAGTGACCTAAGTGTGATCTGTAATGAATATATTTTTATCAGGGTTTATCAAAATCCTAGGGTTCCACAGAAGAATTTAAAAATTTGTATTTTTGTATAAAAGACAACCAGAAATGTTACCCATAAGCACAGTGATAGGTCGTGCAGATGATCACATTATAACAGAAATGTTACCATAAGCACAGTGATAGGCTGTGCAGATGATCACATTATAACAGAAATGTTACCATAAGCACGGTGATAGGCTGTGCAGATGATCACGTTGTAACAGAGTCCTGTCATGTGATGCAGTCCCATGATGCTTCACTTGCTGATTTTATGAGGCCACATAATCACTCACAGGGACAGCATTTAACTTGTCATCTAGAGGGCGGCTTGTTAGCTGCCAGCAAGCTGTCACATCCCAATGTCAAGCTGACAGCCCAGCTGCATATTTATACACAATATTCCGTGGGATGGAGTGGAGTGAGATAGGGGAGAGTTAAGCATACTAAATAAGACTTAAATCATTGAATTAGAAGTTGTCAGACTTTGGAGCTCCAGTTCCTAGACCTCAGAGTCCTGAAGGGACAGGCACACCTCTGAGGGCTGACTGCACAGCCTCCTGAAGAGGACACTATGTTGAAGACCGCTGTGAGCCTTGCCTTATGACTTTGTGACTCTCGATTTTGTTTTTTGCTTTCCTGTATGGTGTGAACCTCAAATATATTGGAACAATGGCTCTCTGTAAATTTTATTCAATATCACCAAAGTTATTTGGTCATCTCAATAAGCTTAGTGCAATGGAATTCTACCGGTACAATCTGTGCTCTTTGCTAAGGTTTAAGATATTATTTTCCCAGATTCAAAATTTTAGTTTTCAGCAGCTATAAATTCAGCTGAAAAGATCAGATAACACACACAGATACACCCAGGAGTGGAATAGAGATCATGTTTTCCATATCTCCATGGTATCTGGATTTAATCTAACCTGTAAATATCATATCTTCCTGAGTGTCTATTTTATCAACTGACCTAAAATTTCAAGACTAGAAAGGCTTTGACTCATTATTTAATTCATACTTCTCATTTTACACAAATGAAATCTCAATCCCAGTAGAGTTAAAGGACATGCTCAAATGTTACCCAGTGTTCCTGTGGCAGAATTGAGATCAAAATGTATATCTTTTGGCTATCAGCTCAAAGATGTTTAAAAGCAAAAACCTTACCTTATAAATAACGTCATGTTTAAGAGTATTAATGATGTCCCCCCTTTAGTAATAGTAGTTTCCATCTGGTGGGATTGCTGAGTTGATCAAATTCAGGTGACGATCTTTGCACTCAAGGTAAGTTACGATAATACAATAATACCACTTAAAACTCACTGGCGTGTATTGTCATTGAGAGAACGAGCATTGATATACTCACTATTCACTATTACGTTCTCAGTTGGTACAACAGTGCCTATGAGCTGGACCCTTGGTAAACGGCAAATGTTCATTGATTGAATGAATAATGAATAAGGTGATGTATCTACCTACCTATATATCTATATCTACCCTTATCCATGGTCTTGCCCCAAATCAGAGAGAGTTAGGATGTTTGAAATGATACTGACTCAAAAACGTGTATTCCTGAAAGCAATTTTTAAAAAGGGGCTTTATACAATCAGTATACTTTGAAGGGCAATCTTAAAAATATAAAACCATAACCAGGATAGGACATTTCTCACAGAAGCCAAGGGAAATCTCTGTATTCGTCGGAATGGTGGTCCCAAAAAGGTAGGTCTACAGATTAACTCCCGAGAACTGTAATGTGATCTCATTTGGAAAAAGGGTCTTTGCATGTGTAATTAAGCTCAGGTGAGCTTAATCCTGAGACGAGATCATCGTGGGTTAAGTAGGTGAGCCTTATATCTAATGACAAGTCTACTTATAAGAGACAGAAGAGACGGTGGCCACAGAACAGAAGGCCACGTGAAGATGGATGCGAAGACAGGACAGATGCAGCCACGAAGAATGATGGCGTGAAGATGGGAACGATAGACACTGGCATCTCCAAAAGTGGGGAGGGAGGGAGGGATTGAAACGCCTTTCAGATACTTTGTTCACTAACCGGGTAATGAGTTCACTTGCAGCACCAACCTCAGCGTCACGCGATATAACAAACCTGCACATCTACTCCCTGAATCTCAAATGTAAAAGCAAGAACGGCGACAGCCACCAGAAAGTGGAAAAGGCGTGGAAGGATTCTTCCTGTAATTTCCTGAGAGACTGCAGCCTTGCTGACACCATCATTTTGGGCCTCAGTGAGAAAATAAATTTCAGCTATTTTAAGCCATTCATACGGTGGTAATTTATTATGTCAGCCACAGAAAACGAATGTCATCTTCAAAGCCAAATAACAAACACAGTCGAAAGAAATAGAGAGCTCCACGCAGTCAGTCAGAGAGAGTAGGGACCAGAGGTAGAGAGGGGCCTCTGAGACGCATGCAGAAGCCAACAGCTGGACCGGACTACGTCTGGGACCCCCCGCAAATCTGAAGATCTGGATTTGAAATTTCTGAGTCATGCCCTAACTTTTGAAAGGGGCTAAGCCAACAATATTCCTGCAGATAAAAATCTAGCAACTATAATTTAACAATAAAAAGTTACTAACATACAATGAAAACGCCACCATACATGAGGGTCTGAAACGACTGTTTCTTTAGACTTTGAAGGAATTAAGGTGTAAGATACTCGTTACAGCTATAACATAAAAATGAAGACAATGTCTAAACAAATAAAAACTAGAAACTAAAATAATAAACAAGGAACGTGGAGCTTTCAAAAGAAAACATAAAGATAGGAAAAGAAAGAAACATTCATATATTAAAATTGTGCTATCTTAAATTTAAAACTCAATGGATACGTTAAATGACAAATTAGACACTGACACTGTTCAGTGGAAACAATGAACTCTAAATTGGGTCTGGAAAAAATAATAAGTAATTAGCATAAAGAGAAATGAAGAGAGAAAATATGAAAGTGGAGAAGAGACTAATTTGATACAAGCTGAATATGTAATTTTTGGCTAGGTGAAAGTCCAGGTAGAGATAATAAGGTAGATAAAGCAGAAGTATTATTTAAAGCAATAATAACTGAACATTTTTTAACAAATTAAAACGCAAATGCAAAGATACAGAAAGCACAATGGATGCTTTAGGACAAACAAAAATAAATTCACTTGTAGATATATCCAGTAAAATTGTAGAATATCAACGGCAGAGAAAGATAAGTGATAACTTAGAAACAGATCTATAATCATATGAAAATATAAATATCATGGTATAGCATGTCAGGGGCAAAATAATAATTTAATAATAGTCCTGAAAGAATTAGTCATTATTATGAAAAATTAATAAATTTTATTTTTGCATTATGCCATAACTTATAATAAAGCATTTTAAAGATATCAATATAAAAGAATTTTTACTCTTTTAAAAGAAAATATACTATTTTTGCAAATTTAGGGGAGAGAAAAAGTTCTTAAACATGACTTAGCCTTAACCACAACCCAGTTAAATACATCAAGTTTAAAACCTCTTCTTTTCACTAGGTACCATAGAGGAGATGAAAGAATAATTCCCCAATTAAGAAAATATTTGCAATAATTGTTACTGATACACTATCCATTTATGAATGTGTCACAATTATACTTATTCATGTCTCTCAACAGTAGAACATATAAATAAATTTTGTCATCCTTACAAATGAATAATGTACATGAATGAAAAAGTTTAAATACTAGATTTTTATTGTAATAACAATATTATATATACGAATCCCAGTTAAGTGGTAACTTTCAGGATGTAGCAAGTTGGGGATTAGGTTTTGAGAGGAATGCATTTATGATATTCAAGAAAAATTTAGTTCAATAAATGAATTTACTTATGAATGTTATTTTAACTCAACGTCTTCAAATACAACAGGAGGTTTTACTGTGTTGTCCAGGATGGTCTCAAACTCCTGTCCTCAAGTGATCTGCATACCTGGGCCTCCCAAAGTGCTGGGATTACAGGCGTGAACCACTGCATCTAGCCCAAAAATCTGTTTAAAGATTAGCACTAATATGAATTAGATTCAAGGAAGTCATTCCATCATATGTTTAAACTCTCAGGACAGTATTTCCATCGAGTATAGGATTGTGTGCTATTGTCCTGATGATGTAGAATTTAAGTGATAAATCAACTACAGTGCTCCTCAGATGTATACACACACACACACACACACACACACAGACACACACACACACACGCAGATTAGCTGGTATTATTGATTATTTAACAAGTAATATTGCCAGTCCGGGCAACAACTCCATATTTCAGAAATCATTCCTCCAAATGTAAACTTAGGACATCAAACCGTTTAATTCACACAGTTTTAAAAAACTATCAACACATTTATGACCCCCCTGGTCTCAATTTCTCCATCAGGAAAACTCAGTTTGGTACAAAAAGAATAAGATAAAGGTAAATGATTCCAGGGCCGCAGAAAATAAGCAGGTATCAGTTCTAGTGAATTTCTAAAAAGAGATACAGGATTTTGGGAACTAAAGAAAACTTTAAAATGGATCAACTTGCAGTTTATTCTATTAAATTTTGAAATCATGACTTCTTGCTCTTTGGATAATATTCTTCACTGACATGGTACTCTGCTGGCAGCCAGGAATAAAAGAACTTTTGCCTGCCCTGTCTAATTTCCATAAAATACTCTTAAAATCAAGAGGAGTGTTTTTTAATTCCCAAATAGATTTTAGAATTGCATTTGTCAGTTTATATTAGAGTTTTGTTTAGAAAATGTAATCACCCACCTAATCCAATCAAAATAGCTATTTTAATTGTAACATTGAGATTTTTAGTGGGCAAAATCCTGAACTTGCATGGTTGAGAAGGTTTTGTCATTCTAGTGAAAAAAATAAAGGAGACTGCACTCAAATGCGAGCAATCTCCATGTAGGGAGGATGCCACCAACCAGGGTAAGTCCCCGCATGGAGACTGATCTTTCCACATCAGCCTATGAACAATCGGAAGAAAGAGGTATGCTTCTTAAGCAGGTCAACCATCAGTTCTTACTTAGTGAGTGAATAAATGCAGGTCAAATTAATGGAAAAAAGAAAGAAGAGAAAGAAAGAGGAATGAA
>NW_012106186.1:1593304-1596057 GCF_000951045.1 Mandrillus leucophaeus
GGAAGGAAGGAAGGGAAGGAAGATGGGGGGAGGGAGGGAGGAGGAGAGAGAGTCTGTGTCTTGCACCTAGTGGGGTTCAGACCCACTGTGATGGGATGGGACCCATGTTAATGTCGTAGTAAAATGCAGGAAGTGAGGCTTCTATCATCTGATGATTAAATGTGTCTTTTAATGGGCCTGTGTCTCTGGGCTGTGACCGTCACAATTGTTTTTCCAGTCTCAGAACTTCTCCCTCAGCCCTCTTTGGTGAGACAGGGAACCCGGAGGAAATTATAGTGGGAATAAAGCCTTTCTCCAGCTGGGATAAGGCTCTGGTTATGGCTCTGTCCCTGAAGAGTAAGTTTTATTGTAAAGATCACTCTCTATGTGTTTCACAAATATTACTCTTCCTTCCAATGCCAGTTGGAGATCTCACTTGACTGTTTCCTATAAGGACTTAATGGTGTTTCTAGAAGTAAAGCCCCTAAAAGTGTGGGCCACAGACGAAGACGGTCGTTTTCTCTCTGTCGCCCAGGCTGGAGTGCAGTGGTGCCATCTCTGCTCATTGCAACCTCCACCTCCCATGTTTAAGTGATTCTCCTGCTTCAGCCTCCTGAGTACCTGGTATTACAGCTGCCTGCCACCATGCCTGGCTAATTTTTGTATTTTTGGTAGAGATGGGGTTTCACCATATTGGCTAAGCTGGTATCTAACTCCTGACCTCAGGTGATCCGCCTGCCTTGGCCTCCCAAGGTGCTGGGATTACAGGCGTGAGCCACCACGCCCAGCATGCTCTAACTCTTTGGACTCACCTGCGCCTTCAGATTTCAGGATGGTGCTTTCCCATACAACCTTAGTTCTCTGATATGTCAAGGAAAAGTCACCCATTTTCAATTGGCTCCGCATTTTCTTGTTCTACGGATGTGGGTAATGAATCCCAAGCTTTTTGGATGTTCCAGCTGAAACTGGAAGAATAAAGAAATCCTGTGGGTGGCATATACGTAAAAAGATACATAGAACACGAGTATTGCAATTCAGCAGTCGCTTCTGATAGTGGGTTAGAAAAACAATTGCAGCCAAATTTCACTGCCTGATTAGCATTAATTTACTCACAATTTGAAGAAACAGCCATTAGCTTAGGAGTATCAGACTTTAGTAGCAGTAGGCCAAGTGACAATCATTGCCAACTTCTTCCCCTGCCAAGGTTTGGGATGCCTGCCTGGATACAGTAGCACGCGATTGTTGGCCACTGTTTTAGTCATTGCCATCTGTCCTGTTTCCCATATAAATTCTCCCCCTTGCTGACTGATATATATGGCATTCTGTAGAAGGCATTCCAAGGCAAGGGTGTTCTTGTCTTTTAAGTCTGCTCAGGTCTCTGCCATGACTTATCTATGTCCTGATTTGCAAGGCAGCTTTCAGTGTAGCTCCCTGTGAATCATTTTAGGTACTGGCTTATTTACTGCTTCCTGCTGCAGCCGGGGCTCACTCCATGACTCTACTCAGTGTGATTCAAAAAATGGGTTTAACAGAGCATGCATGGTATTTTGGTATCATTGACCATACGACACTGTGGATAAAATAGTCCATACATATCACATCCACTAGCACAAGACTATAGTTGTGTTTGTCAATGTACATTTGTCTAATGCCCGCTCCTTTTTGGAGACTTGCCAGTGCTTACAACGACAGAAAAAGACATCTAGGCATTATTAGCCTATGGTAGAAGTAGGTTTCCCGGGAGCTCAGGAGCATGGTTGCCCATGGTGATTGGCCATTTTTGTCAAAGACTTAGTTGGAAACAAGCCCAGAACTTTCTGTTTATTTGTATTCTATTGAACACTTTGTGCTGTACCGGGGTTAAGTGAGTAATAAATCTGAAACTCACTTTACCCAAAATGAATTTATCCTTTAAAGAGCTGTGAGGCTCACTCCTTGGATCTCCAAGAAACAGGTAACACGTAAATCTAAGGCTGCCTTTAACTCACATACCAGGTTAACATAAAATGTTTCTGATACATGTGGGACTTAGTGACACTTCAACTCTCCTTATGTAACTGAAACAAAATTCATTAAAACCGCTCTGAAAAGTACAAATAAAGATCTTATTAAACTTTTATCATCTGAGTTTAACTCTCCATCATACTTCTCTTCTTGATCTTTCAACTCTTAGAACAGAAAAAAGACACACAGATGTGCGCGCGCACACACACACGGAGAGAGAGAGAGGTGTATTTAGTCTTTAAGAAGGTCCTAACAGTAGTCTATCATGTTAAAAAATAAAACATTATATTGTCTATGCCCTAACACTCTATCCCTTTCTCACAATAGTTCTCATTTTACCATTATCTCCTGCTTTAAATACAAAACTGTTTTAAAAATTAGAAATATTTTAAACTATAGGCTAAATATGAACTGAAACTAAATTGTAACATTATATTGATTTAAACAAATGATGTGTTTTTACTTGGCAAATCACATAACCTATAAAAAAAAGTTGAGTCAATTTTAGTAGTGATGGGAAAACACTTGACTGCATGGAAGACAGGAAAAAGGGATGATGAAATTAAAAAAACAAACTGCATTTATTTCATTACCTTTTAAACTATCTTTTAAATATCAGTGCATTTAGAATGTGTACCTAAATTTTTAGGGATTTTTTTTTTAACTAATATCAATGAGAAGAATCTTAAAATGGAAATTATTCAGGAGTGAAGTAGGAAGTAGTGTACTGAAATGGAATGCACCCTGAATTTGGAATTTGAAACCTTGAT
>NW_012106186.1:1598227-1599378 GCF_000951045.1 Mandrillus leucophaeus
AATTATGTTTAGAAATTTTAACATATGTCCCTCAGCAACGGATAAGAAAAATGGTTAGAAAACCACTAATACTATAGAAAATTTAAACATAAAGGTGAACTTACTTGTGTTAATTGATAGTTTTGGAAGGCTGTATATCCAACAAGTAGAGCATGCAAATTCTCCTAATATACAGACAACCCGCTGACCAATATTGCAAAATAGACCATATATCTGGCAAGGGAGCACACATTGTATGTTTTAATGATTTAAGTCATTCAGTAAATTTTTTGACCTCGGGAGAATTACATAAAAATCAAGAATAGAAAGATAACTAGAAAATCAACATCAGTGCAAATTAACATACACATTTAAAAATAACTCATTAAAGAATAAAAGTACAAAGGAGTTAAAAAATGCTTTAAGTTGGATGATAATGAGCATCTAACATGCAGCCAAACCATGTTTCACAGGAAAAGTTATATCTTTAAATGCATATGCTAGAAAATTTAAAAGCCATAAAATAAAGGATCTTGCCTTTAGCTAAGAACCATATAAATAACAGCAAACTAAGTCCACAGAAATAAGGTGGCCCAAAATAATAAACACAAAAACAGAAGTAAAGAAAAATTTAAAAGCAAATAAAATAGAAAAATAACAATATAGCCAGAAATATATTCTTTGAAAAGATTAATAAAATTCATAAATTTCCAGCATGGCTAATAAAAAAAAATGAAGAAAAAACAAATACAAATAGCAAGAATGAAACAGAAGTATCCACTACAAATACTACAGACATTTGGGTGACAAAAAAGTTATTTTTAATAACTTTACCATAATAAATTTGCAAATGTTTATGATGTTGGCAGATCCTTTAGAAAAAAATATAAAAATTGACACCAGGAAAAATAGAAAATATAAACAATCTATGTCTTTAAATAAATTGAAATCATAATTAATACATTTTCACAAAGAAAACTTCAGGCTCAGATATTTTCAAAGGTGAATTCTCAAAATTTGTGAGAGATAATATTAAACTTGCTTGAATATTGCAAAGGACAGAAAACATACGATTTCCAAATACATTTTACAAGACTATCAAAAACTTGATACCAAAACTTCATAAGGGCATTTCAATGAAGGAAAATTACCGGGCAATACCTCCCATGAAT
>NW_012106186.1:1601813-1604124 GCF_000951045.1 Mandrillus leucophaeus
ATCTTTCAACTCTTAGAACAGAAAAAAGACACACAGATGTGCGCGCGCACACACACACGGAGAGAGAGAGAGGTGTATTTAGTCTTTAAGAAGGTCCTAACAGTAGTCTATCATGTTAAAAAATAAAACATTATATTGTCTATACCCTAACACTCTATCCCTTTCTCACAATAGTTCTCATTTTACCATTATCTCCTGCTTTAAATACAAAACTGTTTTAAAAATTAGAAATATTTTAAACTATAGGCTAAATATGAACTGAAACTAAATTGTAACATTATATTGATTTAAACAAATGATGTGTTTTTACTTGGCAAATCACATAACCTATAAAAAAAAGTTGAGTCAATTTTAGTAGTGATGGGAAAACACTTGACTGCATGGAAGACAGGAAAAAGGGATGATGAAATTAAAAAAACAAACTGCATTTATTTCATTACCTTTTAAACTATCTTTTAAATATCAGTGCATTTAGAATGTGTACCTAAATTTTTAGGGATTTTTTTTTTAACTAATATCAATGAGAAGAATCTTAAAATGGAAATTATTCAGGAGTGAAGTAGGAAGTAGTGTACTGAAATGGAATGCACCCTGAATTTGGAATTTGAAACCTTGATAGCTCATTTAGCCCTTGCTTACTGCTTCTTTGATAGCTGAGATTAGTTGAAACTTACTTTGATTATTGCTAGTGGGAGTAATAAGGTGTACTTTTCTCAGAGTTATCGTAAGAATTTATTCACTGCAAGAAATTAGTCACATGTGTCTGGGACCATATCTGGCTAGCAACAGACATAGAGAATGCACGAACAGAAATGCATGCATATCCCTGGAGAGGGTACACTTCGGTAGAATGGCTGTCATTTAAAAATTACTCCTTTTGTGGCTTTCCCTTTGGAAACTGAGTTTAGGTTGAAGATGGCTTGAAAATGAGGTGAGAACTTAACTTTGAATTCTTTGCCTTACGGTAGCAAGTTGAGTTCTCGCTCAGAAGTCAAATACACTCAATCTAAAATCCAAACTCACAATCTTGCTATTACAGACTTACATTCTCACCCCAAAGAATTACAAAACCTTGGTAACTTATCTAAAAATGACTGCTTTTATATCACTGCAGATAGCACCCAACACAGGGTGCAAAGGTGAGCAGCTTTTACAACAAGAAAATTTCCAAAGGAGAGAGGGAAGGGAGCTAAAGAAGGAGCCTCCATGATATGTGTAAAATTTACACTCGAGTATCTGGCTACATGAGGAGGACGGCTGCAGGGGCTGCTGAGATAGTGAGAGGTGTTGGTAACCACACAGTAAACAGGACATGGTAAAGTTTAGATTCAGGCAGAGAGGAATCTCCTTACAGGAAACCACAGGGTTTTTTTCTTTGTTTGTTTTGTTTTGTTTTTGTTTTTCAGAGTTTTTTGCTCTTATTGCCCAGACTGGAGTGCAATGGTGCAATCTGGGCTCACTGCAACCTCTGCCTCCCAGGTTCAAGCGATTCTCCTGCCTCAGTCTCCTGAGTAGCTGGGATTACAGGCATGCGCCACCATGCCCAGCTAATTTTTTGTATTTTTAGTACAGAAGGGGTGTCCCCATGTTGGTCAGGCTGGTCTCGAACTCCTGACCTTGTGATCCGCCCGCCACAGCCTTCTAAAGTGCTGGGATTACAGGCGTGAGCCACAGTGCCCAGCCGGAAACCACAGGTTTTTATTTAAGTCTCAGAAAAGATCAGACCCTGAGTGAAGGTGCCACACTCTGAACACCCAGAATCACTTTTCTGAGGTGCTTACGTGGTTAAGTAAGAGATAAAATTACAACTTTAAAGCAGAATACAATAATGCATCGAAGGAAAGTTTTGTAATATTGTAAAAGTATCTTCAACTAAAAAGATAATACTGGTGTACATTTAAAAAAACAAACTATTTTTGATGTCTGAATGCTGAGTGCTTTCAAGGCGACCCCTTCTGCTCCTGCCCAACCTGGCTCACCCCTGGGCAAGATGACACAGAAGCCAGAGTCCCCAGTCTTTGGCTCCATCAGGAAGTTCGAACCACGCAGGCACACAGCCCACGCATGGGAACCCTCCTGGGTTCCCCACAGAATCCACCAAACTCCATGCCAGTCTCCTTTGCCCGCTTTTTAAGCCATTTTGGACAGTATCGGAGCTCACCCTGCTCTTACAGGAAAGCCTCATTATGTGAATAGGAAACATCTTCATACACTCTCGGCACCTGTGTGGAGTCATCACTCTACCTCCAAGTAAATTTTAGGAGTGGAGGCCACCCTGTTAGTGTGGAAAGACCACAACAGCTGGAAAAAA
>NW_012106186.1:1606034-1608628 GCF_000951045.1 Mandrillus leucophaeus
AAATATTAGCAAATTGAATCTGGTTATGCATGAAATAAATAATTAATAAAAAGGTATATAAAAATGGAATGTATTCCAAAAACACAATTTATTTAATATATTAAAAAACAAATGAACGTAATTTATCACATTTAATTGAATAATAAAATTATAATTTAATAGATATAAAAAAGCATTTCATAAATAAAAAATCGTGATTAAATTCTCAGCAAATCAGGAATAGAGGGGAAGTTTTTCAATCGGATAAAGAACATGTTACAAAAATGACAGATAACATCATACTTAATGATGAAGTTTCAGAAGCTTTTCTTACGATTGCGTATAAAACATGGATGAGTATGTCCATGAAAAGAGTCAAACTCTGTAAAAGATTTGAAGAGATTCATTCTGAGCCAAATATGAGTGACCACGGCCCAGGATGCAGCCCTCAGGAGATCCTGAGAACATGTGCCCAAGGAGGTTGGGGCTCAGCTTGGTTTCATACAATTTAGAGAGGCAGGAGACATCAATCAAATACATTTAAGAAATACATTGGTCTGGTCCAGAAAGGTGGGACAACTAGGAGCGTGTTGTGGGGGGTCTGCCAGGCTATAGGTAAGTTTAAAGATTTTCTTTAAATTGGTTGAGTTTGTCTAAAGACCTGGGATCATAGAAAGTAAATGCTGAAGTTAAGATAAAAGATTGTGGAGACCAAGGTTCTTCTGAAGTCTTATAGTGACTGCCCTTAGAGACAACAGATGACAAATGTGTTCTATTCAGATCTTTAGAAGGTGCTAGACTCTCTTAGTTAATCTCATTAGGATTGGGAGGGCCTGGAAGAAAAAGATTTAGCTATGTTAATAGAGATTTTTTACAAATGCAGATTTTCCCTCACAAAGGCCAGTTTTGCAGGGCCATTTCCAGATATGGCAAAGAAACAGGTTTTGGGGTAAATATTTTGAGTTTCTTCTTTGTCACATAATGTTAGCCAGAATCAGACTGGAAAGTAAATCATGATATATAGGAATAAATAAAACACATCTGATGAGAATTTATGGCTTGTAGGGCCTGACTCTCCAGACCTCATAGATAGGAATTTGTGCAAGATAAAAAAAATCAGAGCTTAGTCCTCAAATACTACCATTCCAAACCCAAATTGTACAAAAGCCCCTAAACAGAAAATAGTGTGACAGAGAGTGAAATAAAATGCAATCTAAAACATTATTCAAACAGTCTACTATAACAACAAATGAACTCAATGAGGAACAATATCAGTACAAAAATAATCCATTTTATTTGCATGTATCAGCAAGACAGAGGGAACAAAATACAAAACACCTACTACAGCAGTATTTGAAAAACATCAAATGCTTAGAAATGAGTGAACTAAAATATGAGCAAGATTAATATGCTATAAATTGAAAAATATTCTTGAGAAAAACTCAAGGACACCCACATCAATGGAGAGAACTATATAATGTTCATGCATCACATAACTTTATACATGTCAATTCTTCCAAATTCATCGATAGATTCAATAAGATAAAAGTTAAATTAAGCAAGCCATTTGAGAAGATTAACATTACTATTCTAAAATTTATATGGAAATACAAAGATCTACTACTAGCCATGGCTATCTTCAAGTTCAAAGATAGAGGTCACACACTACCAGATAATAAGGCTTTCTAGATTCAGAATTTAGGAGTATTTGATATTGACAAATAGATCAATGGGACAGGCTTTAGCATCCAGAAATAAACCCACTCACATAAGTTAATCTGATTTTATAACAAAGGCATAATTGCAATTCAATTGAGAATGATTGGTCTCCTCAATTAACTGTATTGAATCACTTGGATAATTATTTTAAACACTGGCAAAATTTAACTTGTGATGGATCATAGACTTAAAGTAGTAAGTTAAACTTTCAACCTTCTAAAAAAAAAAAACACCTAGGTGGATGGGTTTATTATTAAGATAGAAAGAGGAATTTCTTAAATAGGAATGAGAAAGCATTTTGCACAAATGATTGACTTCAAAAATAGATTTTCACTCATCAAAATATCGTAAGTAAGTGAAAAGTCAGCCCAGAAACTGGGATACACTATTTGTAATATATTCATTTGATAATGGACTCATCTCCATAAAATATATAGAACTGTTTCAAATCAATAATGAAAGAGAGACAACTCAATTAAAAAATGAGCAAACGTCTTCAATAAAGGATTTACAAAGGAGAATACCAAAATATCCATTAACATATAACAAGTTGTTAAACATGATTATTCATCAGACAAGTAGAAATTTAAAAGTAACAAGGAGATAATTCTACTACAATAGTATAAACTTAGAAGACTGATAACACCCAGAATCTAAAACAATGACAACTCTCATACCCTGCTGATTTGAGACAAGTAGATGAAAGCGATCGAAGAAATCTAAGCAAAACCTAGAAAGCTAAGCATTGGCATAACCTACAAACCAATAATTCTACTCTTGAATATGGGATGCCTAACAAAAAGCCCCAGAGAAGGATCACGAATATCTATGAACAATGCCTGGAGCCCCAGAGAAGGATCACGAATATCTATGAACAATGCCTGGAGCCCCAGAGA
>NW_012106186.1:1608858-1642551 GCF_000951045.1 Mandrillus leucophaeus
TGAGAAGGATCACGAATATCTATGAACACTGCCTGGAGCCCCAGAGAAGGATCACGAATATCTATGAACACTGCCTGGAGCCCCAGAGAAGGATCCTGAGTATCTATGAAAACTGCCTGAAGCCCCAAAGAAGGATCATGAGTATCTGTGAACATTGCCTGGAGCCCCAGAGAAGGATCCTGATTAACTCTGAACACTGCCTGGAGCCCCAGCGCAGGATCATTAGCATCTATGAACACTGCCTGGGAGGTTCCGGGGAAAACAAGTCTCACTTTTCCCCAGAGAGATATTGCAAGTTGTTGATTTTTAAAATCCACATAAGTTTGGACCAATATTTTTTATGCAATATTCCAAAATGTAAAAAGTTCTGAAAACAGAAATCATGTCATAAAAATATTGAAATAAATCCAGCCTATTTTGGCCTGCTTTTTTCTGAGGCATTTGTTGTCTTTGTTTATCCAATTTAATGTGAGCATTTCTGCCAATTTAATGTGAGCATTTCCGCCTTTAATTATAGAAATAAAAATGCATATGTTTAAGGGTAATGGTTCAGATATGATCAGGATGTCACTATAATGTTATATGATCTGTATATTCTGTATTGCCTTTTTTTTTTTGTGAGACCAGAGTCTTGCTCTGTCACCCAGGCTGAAGTGCAGTGGCACCATCTTGGCCTCACTGCAACCTCCGCCTCCCGGGTCGAAGCGATTCTCCTGCGTCAGCCTCCCAAGTAGCTAGGATTACAGGCATGTGCCACCACACCCAGCTAATTTTTATATTTTAGTAGAGACAGAGTTTCACCATATTGGCCTCGAACTCCTGGCCTCAGGTGATCCACCTGCCTCAGCATCCCAGAATTCTGGGATTACAGGTGTGAGTCACCGCGCTCAACCTTTACTGCCTGCTTAAAAGTCAAAAATTTCTGACAGGCAGCTATCCCCAAGTGTTTTGGATAGGAATTGTTGACCAATAGTAGGATGGGGCATTATAAAGCAATTAATTCAAGAAAATTAAAAAAAAAAAAGTTTTTTCTTCTTCCAACCACTCCACTTATTAGCAAACCAAGTATATTGTACTAGTCCATTCTTGCACTGCTATGAAGAACTACCCGAAACTGGGTAATTTATAAAGAATAAAGGTTTAATTCGCTCACTGTTTCACAGGCTCTGCAGGAAGCATGGCTGGAGAGGCCTCACGGAACTTTTTTTCTTTTTCTTTTTTCCTAAGACAGTCTTTCACTTTGCTACCCAGTCGGGAGTGCAATGGCGCCATCTCGCCTCACTGCAACCTCGGCCTCCTGGGCTCAAGCTCTTCTCCTGTCTCAGCTTCTTGAATAGCTGGGACTACAGCCACTCTGCCTAGTTGATTTTTTTGTATATTTTTTTTGTAGAGATAGGGTTTCACCATGTTTCCCAGGCAAGTCCAAACTCCTGGGCTCAAACAATCCTCCCACCTCAGCCTCCCAAAGTGTTGGGATTATAGTTTTGAGCCACCACGCCTGGCCATCTGGAAACTTTCAATCATGACAGAAGGTAAAGGGGAATCAGGCACATACTACATGGCTGGAGAAGGAGGGAGAGAGAGAGGGAGGAGGTGTCATACACTTTTAAACAACCAGATCTCATGAGAACTCATTATCATGCACTATCGTGAGAACAGCAAGGGGAAAATCCACCCCCATGCTCTAATCACCGCCCACCAGGCCCTCCTCCAACATTGAGAATTACAACTGGACATGGGATTTGGGTGGGGACACAAATCCAAACCATATTATATCTCTACACAATTTATCCCATATTCCTCATTTACAACATGTAAATGGTAATAATGACATACACCTCTTGTATGTAGTTTAAGTATTAAATGAATAAATATCTAAATGACTACAGTGATTTCCAATGTCTAGTGTTCCATGCATAACAGCTTTTCTAAATCTTGTTCCTTATTTTACTGTTAAATAAAATACGTATACTTGAATTGAGAAATAGTCAACAATTAAAGGGCTGTCTTTTTAAAATACTGTAATATTTTAATATTTTTGGAGTAATCTGTGCATGTTCCTGGGCAGCTTGATGACACAACTCCCTAACAAACCTACAGAGGCTGGAAAGGCAGAGTCACCTGCCAAATGCACAGCAGCAGGAGTGCAAATATTCGACAAGGGCTCTACGGGGGGCACTCTTGAAGAACAGGGGGTCAACTGTTGAGGATACAACAACATGTCTGCTATAGACTGGATGCATGTTGCTTTCAACATTGCCCACCTTCAAATGCTTTCCACATGGAAAGTCATGAATCAATGTCTTAATGAATATATCAACAGAGGATTGCAAATGAAGTAATGAACTTGAAACATGTCAGTGTCTACTTGGACAGGGGCTCCATACTTGTCAAATATGTAGCTCTATTTCTTTATGATCTGACCACTCTATTCCTTTGTCCGAATCCCCATGTGTTCAGGTGAAAGAGAATTGTTTCTTTGTTCTAAGCAAAGAAGAAAGCATCAGTTCTCTTGAATGTGCAGAGGGAGCGATGTAGGACTAAGAGGACAGATACTATGAGTTGAGGTTGTGCATTTTATTTTGCATTTTCTTTACTTAAAAACTCCCCAAACATGGAAAAAATAAAGTTAAGAATGTACCATATGGTTCTAATTACACCTAGATTCTTTCTTCAGGGCTGGCTCACTCTTTCCACAGATGCTGAGAACATTAGCTAGTGATGGCTCCGGGATGCACCTCCTGTGGAAGCTCCCTTCACCTGCCTTACTGAGCATGTGTCCTCCCAGGTGACAGTCCATGGCCAATAACCAAGAAGGATGAAGGGACTGACTCCTTGTCTTAATTTGGAACAATTTGGAAGGGTTACCCCAGCTCCAGAGATCCCTATAAGATTGCTTGAGGCCTCAATTGTGACTGCAAGAAAGGCCCACTCTCCCTCAGCCCAACCCTGCCTTTCTCACCCGCTTAGAGATGCATCTCCCAAGAGCGCTTTCAGATAAGTCTTCCGCTCACATTTTTCACTCAGAGTCTATTTCTATGGAACTCACTAATACAAATCATTTTACTTATACAATATTTATTAAGTATTTCTGTAAAATGTAATGTGCTAGATCCTGTGGATATAATGATTATAGATTCAATGATTACGTAATATTAGACAAATGTACTACTGATCTGCACTTGTCTTTAATAAAAGGGGAGGTCAGGACCAACCTGGGCAGCGTAGTGAGACCCTATCTCTATTTAGAAATACAGGAGAGGTCAGCAAATATTTGTATTTTTTTTCAGCTTCCAAGTCACAAATGAATTTTTGAATGTCTTCTACATTAAACACTAGGAATCGGTTCTTAAATGTGTCACATCTTAAAGTTGGTCATGGTATCTTGGTGAGAGGCATGTTAGGATTTCCAGCGTTATTTCTGAGTGGTAAAGAGGCACAGAACAAGAAAAGCTTAGCCCCAAATCGCCTATTAATTTTCCACATGCATTAAGTCATTTTGCCTTCTGAAGGGTTATTTTCCTGAATTCAGAATGAGGCTGTGGAATGTATATGTAGGATTAATTAATAACTCAATTTCTATTAATTTAGCCACTACGGTTTGCAGGTGGCTGTAATGCCAGGGAAGACGAAAGACCCCATGGGAGTGACAGGAACGGGCAGAAAAGCTACAAACAAGACGTAACAACATTAGAGAAGAGCGGCATATGTAAGAAACAATTAGAACCATGGCTGTGTTTCTAAGTAATTCAGTATTTAGACATCATGGTTCAGGTTCCTCAGTTCTGTCTTTTTATTTCCTAAGTGACTTAAGCCTTAGTGATATGGAAAACGAAAATAATTGGGAAGTTACAAGTGGAGACTGATGCTAAAGTTATTAAACCTCACACAAATTTATATGCTAGAAATCAGTCGCATTTTAAATGAGGAAATAATATAAGTACCTGCAATACAGGAAAATTGTACAGTTTTAATGTTTGTCTGCTGATTTATACATATTATGCAAATATTATTCAACAATAACAAGTAATTTAAAAATACCAACTACAACTCCTCTGAACTGTGGTTTCTTCATTTTCTAACGCGACATAGCAAATAATGGAGCAGCCAGTCAAACTCTAATCTAAGGGAAACATTTTCAAGCCAGTTTGCTGTCATTTTATAGTACCTTTCTTGTCAAAAGCATCAATTGGTTTAAGATATCCTTTTCTCATTTCTCCTTTTTGTGCCATGAATGAATCAAATTCCCTATAGTTTTATCTCATGAGACATTAGATCTTAGCATCAGGTTTCTGGTTTGTTATCAACGTAAATATATGCATCTAAGACCTTACTCAGATGTCAGAAATGTAAACTGCACCTAAGCTGTCCAATGAAATGTGTGATTTCTTTAGATATTTGACTTGGTACGAAATGATTCTTCAGAAAGCGCAGAGGACTTACAAATCTGACACAGAAGGCTCCGCAGATCTACTTTTCACAGGGTCTAAGAAACACTTTGGAGAGCGTGACTTGCCTTTGGAGCCACTGTGATCCCTACAGAACAATGGAACGCATTCCAGGTAAAGTTTGTGGATTCGCTGGATGAACTAAAAACAAGAAAAATTGAAGTAAGGCCGAAATTCAAAGTGGAAGAAGCACCCTGGCAATAGAGGGGCAAAGAGATAAATGGCTTTAATTCTAGAGTCCAGGACCTGGGGCTACCTGGCCAGTATGGGAAACCTGAAGAAGGAGATGGTGAAGTGGTGGCCAGATTCACAGAGGGAGATACTGAAAGGAGTGGAAACCACTGAAGAGACACTCAGTTGCAGAGACATCACATGAGAGAGGAAGAGATGAGAAAGAGAAACCCACTCAAACTTAAAAAATAAATAAATAAAAATGCTTTAGTTATCTTAATTGAAATGTTTGGGAGGCCAAAGCAGGCAGATCACCTAAGGTCAGGAGTTCGAGACCAGCCTGGCCAACATGGTGAAACCCCGTCTGGATTAAAAATAGAAAAATTATCCGGGTGCAGTGATACATGCCTGTAATCTCAGTTACTTGGGAGGCTGAGGCAGGAGAATCGCTTGAACCCAGGAGGCGGAGGTGGCAGTGAGCAGAGACTGTGCCATTGCATTCCAGCCTGGGCGACAAAGTGAGACTCTATCTCAATAAAACAAAATAACATGAAAAAACAATATTTAGAGAGCCAACAGTGGTGTAGAATCGCTGTGGTTTCCCTCCTTTCTGAGCCCTGCTTTCCCATGTGTGACCCTATGCTCCAGCAGGGCTCCTTGTGTTTCGAAAGAAGGGACTCCATCTCCTCTTCTTTTACTGATTGAGTTAAATAGTGTGAGTAGAACAACACAGCCTGGCATATTGATGTCAGAATATTATCCCCCAATGTATTTTTCTTAAAGTTCTACATAATTATATTAAACTGAATCTTTTCGAAGTACATTTGGCCCTGGAACAATGTTGGGCTTGGAGTGCCGGCTGATGCACAGTCAAAAACCTACATTTAACTTTGACTTCCCCAAAATTAGCTACTAGTAGCCTACTGTTGACTAGAAGGCTTGCCAATAACGCAAGCAGGCAATTAACACATATTTTGTATGTCATATTCATTATGTGCTGTATTCTTACAATAAAGAAAATGATTTTAAGAAAATCATTAAGAAAGAGAAAATATACTTATTCATTAAGTAGAAGTGCATCATCATAAAGGTCTTCATCCTCATGGTCTTCACGTTGAGTAGGATGAGGAGGAGGAAGAAGGGGAGGGGTGGTCTTGCTGTCTTAGGGGTGGCAGAAGCAGAAGAACATTCATGTTAGTGGACTCGTGCAGTTCAGACTCCTGTTTTTCAATGGCCAACTAGAACTTAATTGATCTTCAATAAAATATTGGGTTAAGTAATTCATGTCAGAAAGTTTTTACACGTATCTTATTCACTCTGAATGGCCTTAAACAGTTTTATAGTTGAACGAGTCTGTTTATGTTGAGTGTGCATTATACTCAACTTATATTCAAACCTTGTGAATCCTGTTTTATTTATTTATTATTTTGTATTTATATAAATTTTGCTTGCTGGCTGCAGTGATATTTTAGAACTATTGTATTGTCCTAAATGTAGACTAATCCTTCATTATTCCATGTCATAATTTAAGGCAAAACATCCTTTATAATCAATTATTCATAAAAATGTAATACTAAAGAAAACTAAATAGCAACCCAAAATAATATTTTTATCATTAAGAGCAACAATGGCAAATTATGCATGAATGCTAAGTGTGTAAGATCTTAAGTGCATCTGATGGCTTTGTAAAATATTGATATCATAGAAGAGACCTCCTGTATATTTGACAAGTCTTACTGGAAGATGCTGATATAAAAAACACTATCATATTTATGATGAAAGAGTTGATGTATTGATAGCAAGATCTACATTTGTAAGTGGGGTCAAAAATATCTTAGTGCCTATATTAAACTTTAAGACAGAGTCTTTAGTGAAAAATAATTACTGGTAAAGTTAAGCTCTTTGTAAACCTTTTCAAAATATGCACATTTGAGGTACTATTTAAGTCCAATTTAAACAAGCACAGTGAAAAGAAAAAAGAAACCCCGGTTTAAAAATAGACCCCTGAGTCAGCAGTGAAGTCAAGTACCCTGTTTCTTAGAGCAACTCATTACCTTCCGTTCCATCAGTGCTAAACATCAATATGTCTGGGTGGGTTTAACTTACAATCTAAATTACTGGAAGAAAACGTATTGCAATGAAGCTATTGTACAAAAAAAAAAAAAAAAAAAAAAGAGGGAGGAGGAAGAGAGTGAGTTATGAATAGTTGTTCAAGATCTTATTTCTCTTGCCCATTTTTTTCTCTATCATATGAAAACCTTTAAACATGTACTCTCAAATCCTTACACATTTACATAATCTACACTAATGACAAAAATTCTTTAGGTAGAGATTCTTAACTGGGGAATTATAAATCTATATATGGCCTTCATAGAGTCTTTGAACACTTAAAGTTTTTATGCATTAACATTTGCAATTTTTTTCCGGAAAGAACATCCCTGAAATTACAAATGATTCTTAAGGTGTCCCACAAAACAAAGTTAGAAATTACTTCAGTAGAAGCTAGATTCAAATAAAATCATTTTATGGGGAGGTAGCTATGTTTTGGGCAGACAGTTCATAAATCTCTGTGTTTCTGCATGCTTGCAAGCTGAGGAACTCATTGTCTTTCCCTGGACTATCTTGTCAAGATTATTTGTATAGGAAAAGTAGAGATCCTGCCTCCCTCTGTGATAAAGCAGAGATTTGCATAGAGCTTTAGAAAATACAGAAAGTAGCTGGGCACGGTGGCTCATGCCTGTAATCCCAGCACTTTGGGAGGCTGAGGCAGGCAGATCACCTGAGGTCAAGAGTTCCAGACCAGCCTGGCCAACATGGTAAAACCCCGTCTCTACTAAAAATACAAAAAACTTAGCTGGGTGTGGTGGCACACACCTGTAGTCCCAGTTACTTGGGAGGCTGCGGCATGAGAATTGTCTGAACCCAGGAGGCGGAGGCTGCAGTGAGCCAGATGGCGCCACTGCACTCCAGCCTGGGCGACAGAGTGAGACTGTTTCAAAAACAAAACAAACAAATACATGAATTGTTTCTCTTGGAAGCCAAGGGTTGATTTCCTTTCTGTAATTATTGTAAAAGATTTGGGCTCTTTAAACTCAGGATTCCTCTCTGGTAATGAAGGTTACCAAGTGTGCAGGTGCTACCCAGATCTCCTAGTGTCATCCTGCAGTGACTGGGACTCAGGTAACCAGGCAAGGAAACCCTGATGCGATGGCCCTTGTACTCCATGTCTTCTGTCTATGAAACTTTTGTATTTTTAGTAGAGATGGGGTTTTACCATGTTGGCCAGGCTGGTCTGGAACTCCTGACCTCAGGAGATCTGCCTGCCTCAGCCTACCAAAGTGCTGGGATTACAGGTATGAGCCACCATGCCCAGCCACTTTCTGTATTTTCTAAGAAACTATGGCTAACAGTAAAATATCATACCCTCACGATTTTGGTGACAACAAATGTTGGCTGTAACCATGGGATGCTGAGAAAGAAGGGCTTTTCCAGAAGCGGAAGGACAAAGGATAAGGCAGTCCTCATGAACCGATAAACAGAATTGGAAGGAAGTCCACAGTCTTAAGTAGTAACTGTGTTGACTAAAATGCACAGTCCACTCAGCACTAAACAGTTCCAACACATTGTTGTGACTAAGCAGGAATTGGGGATGTGGTTGCTAGCTGAGTGCCATATAGTCGGCCCTGCATCTGAACAGTGCCCTAGTTGTGGCTAGCTTTTCTCAGATGTGGATACTTCCCTGCCAATCTGAACGACAGCCTCAGCTTTGCTTCATCATAAAAACCAACACTGAGATTCTTCCTGGGTGAGCAGAATTCCCCACTCCTTTTCAGACAAGTTGCTGAGGTGAATACTAACACCAAAGGTGAAAGGAGGGAAATTTGCAACCACGACAGACAGAAACCAGGTGTCCTGTGAGGACACTGACTGGTTTGTTTGGGAGATGACGCTGTGGTACATATAATGTTTCTTTAAATATGAAGCACAACAGTTAGGCCATATTATGGCTCAATCTCGTCTTTAATCTCCCATGCCAACCTTAGGTCCACTCCCAGACAATAGTCTAATGTGCTGGTTATGTCTTCAGAGGGTACTGTCTTCTTTAAGGGAGTGTTGGCTCCTTTGGGAAGATTTCCTTGGAAGAGGTTGACTAGTATTAAGGCCCTTACTCCCTTGGCTGGGTTACAGCGCAGATGGGGATGACTCACAAGAGGATAATAACCCAAATGAAAAAAAAGAAACAAAAAGCTGACAAATTATTTCCATCCTCCCTGCATCCCTGGAAGACTTTTGTAGCCCATTTGCTGAAGCTAAGGTAGAACTTAAGAGGTGTTATCATGGTAATGAGGCTTTGGGTAATCGTGGTCCAAAAGAGGCTGCTGTGTACATCCAGCCTAGCTCATTCAAAAGGTGCAAACCCTGCAGCCCTAGCCAGAGAGCAATGTGGCAGGGGTCATTGAGTCAAGAAGCCCCAAAAGCTGAAATAGATGGTGTTAATTATGGTTATTGTGCTACCCAACATAGGGTGAACCAAGAGCATATACAATTTGTTTGAATGATCTTCAAGCAGGAGTCATACTACTTGGAAACAAAAGTCCACACACCTGTCTTCTGTGCAGATGTGGAGCCACCTGCTTCTCTCATGACCCTGATCCCTCCTTTCCTCACTTCTGGGAGCTCAACTGTTTTAAGGAAAAAGATGGTTAAGGGTGGGGCCAGGATCTCAAATTTCAGGAGAGGGGCGCTCACATGCGTATGACTCTGTTGGACACAGGAGCTCGAGTCACCTAATCACAATCTACCTGATTACAAAGGGAGAGGGGATGCCAGGATTCACCTCGACTGGTTTGAGCAGGGCTCTCAACAGAGAAGGGAAGGAAAATTGGCCTTGACTTTGGGAGAACGATTAAATGTTAATGGTGTTTCTACCTCTAGGTATATGGTAGGAATTGAGATGCTATATGCTTCTAGTTCCCTGTCTCATAAATTCCAGAAAAATTCTTCCAATGAGAGATTCTCTACATAGAGAGGGAAGTGCTGGTACCTTTGGGACCCTCCAGTGTGAATAATCCCTTTGAGCTATAAGTTTCTCTGACGAATGGTTTTGCCAAATGGCTAATCTGGCAGAGGAAGGCAGCCTTCTCTTAGAGACACCCTCCAGGGTTCTGGACTTGTTACCCCCAACAGAGCTACAAGATACACCCTGTTGGAAAAGCAGCCATTATCTTACTAAAGGTACTAATGGATTTTTGTGCAAACCAAAGCCCAGACCCCGGGAGGTCTTCTGGCTGATATGCCCATTTTAGGGCAGGTCAACTCACACTCAAAGACCAACAGTGTGGGAAGAACCCAATGGCCCCCACTTGTAAGATGGAAAATGGTATATTTAAGATGTGACAGACTCTCTCCTTGGAAAAACTCTAGTCAGGCTGCTCTGAGCTCTCTTTGTGATTTGGCCATCACCTTGGCCTGAAAGGACCGCAGACTCTGAAGAACAAATGATTTCCTCCATACCCACCTCCTACATAGAGACTTGAACAAACACTAGCAGAGTTTCTAGCAGCTCAAGGATCATGACTCCAGCTTCCTGAAGCTCCTGCCTAAGAAAACTCAATTCATTCTGGCCAAAACCTGATGTTATGCAGACAGACCCCTGAACCCCTTCTTAAAGCAATTCCTTTAAAAAGCTTGCATGTATAAACCCTTTCTGTGCTCCTTTGGGATGAAATTCTTCCACCACCCAGAACTGTCTTCTCAGAGATCTGAGAGCCATGTCTGAAATGAAAATATTCAAGGGGGTAACTCTCAGCTCCCAGTTCCTGTTGGAGCTGGGGGCCTAACTTTAGTAAGCCCCATCAACAAATCCAGATGGGACCATATTAACCACCCCACTTTCCTGCACGACTGTTTCCCTCCCTCCTGCTCCATTTTCCTTTTAAAACTCCCAGTCACTTCTGCACCAATTGAAGTTGAGTTCAGTTCATGCTAGACCCTTTTCTCTATTGAAATAAATAGTTATTACTGAATAAAATCTACCCTCACCGCTTTGCTGGCTTCGTCTATGTCTATGACACATGCCAATGGACTGGCCTCGGCAGCACGTCAACTATGCACTTTGGGGAAACTTTACTATTTTTGCCTCACCCTGCTGCCTGAAACGAACCACATGCTCCGCTGGGTCCTTGGTGGACAGAGATTCATTCCTTAGTGGCTGAGCCTAGGTAACCAATGGTTCACTGGGACTGAAAACGGGCCGTTCCGGCAGCTCGGCCTCAGCTATGCACAAATGGAACCACAAATGGATGTGGTCAGTCTGCCTGGTGAGCAGTGCTCATAGCAGTGGTCACAGCTCTGAACATTGTTGACTTTGATGGACTGTGCTCTATGTTTACTGACATTTAGGCTGCTGCTACTGGCCTAGCTGTTTGCAGTGCTATTTAGGAAACTATAGAGCAGAAAATGAAAATTCTCTTCTTCAGGTCCACGCACTATAGAGACAAATTACAGTGATTGGAAAATCTGGGCAACTCATATCAGTGCCCAGGTACAGGCTTATTCTCTGGGTCACTGAATGGACTCCAGCTGCGGATGGAGCCAGCACTGCCCAGACAGACCCCAATGACTCCTGGATCTGCCATGTACCAGGCAGGGGGACGTATTCTGCCTCATACACAGAATGCAGAATGGACTGTGTCTCTGATGGAGAGATTGCTGCTGTGTGTCAGAATATGACTCCTGACAGAGCGTGAACCACGTGTGATGCAGGCAGTGGGATGCAATGTATGATTTGTTGGTCACAGATGCTTCTGGCATCTTTGATCCTTCTTGGGGCTATAAATGGGTCTAACCACTATGGACATTTGGGTGAGATTTGGTGTTGCTATTTCAGTCTGATCAGCCAAATCCAGCCACATAAATCTTGCCCTGGTCACTAACCTGTGTCATTTTAGCTTTCTGAACTGTTTGCCATCTGACAGTTGTCCACCTTTTATCACAGAAGCCATGCCAGGGGCCGAGAGCCACAATACTTGACCATCCAGGTTCCCCGCTGTTCACAGACGTTGGAGATTGCTGAGCATGGAACAGTACCCTCTAACATGGCTGACTCACACAGAATTCTGACCCCGTCTCCCTTCCATTCTCTTTACTGACACACTTTAGGTTGGTTTGGTCTCTGAATGCAGCTATCCACGGAAAGAAATGAGCTGCTCTCAATCATTTCCTGGGCGATGATAAGAGTGAAAGTGTTGGAAGATTTTTATAGATATTATTTGAAAATATAGGATTCCCCACTGACCATTTCCTATGTGATGATAAGGATGAAAGTGCTGGAAGATTTTAAACATATTATTTGAAATTACAGGATTCCCTACTGACCATTTTCTGGGTGATAAGGGTGAAAGTGTTGGAAGGTTTTATGGATATTATCTGAAGATACAGGATTCCCCACTGACCATTTCTGGGCATGACACAGCTTGCTTTCCCTTAACAGCAACCCTGGGCCAGCCTAGCTGGTGCATCAAGCCAATAATGGGGCCCAGCGGATTCTAACTGAATTTCTGTGTAGCCACTTGGATTCTCCTGTTGAACTGACATGGTCCTGGGTCATAAGGATAATGACCATTTGTTTGAAAACATTGCTTGCCAAGCCATCCTACACTAACCTATGTGGGTCAAAGTGGAGATATACTCGGTGCCCACAAATTCTATGACTATGCTCTCACTATTCTCACACTAATCTTTCCAGGATATGTCTGGGTGGGAGTAGGGAGTGATTAGGAAAAGGCTATGTTGTAGCTACTGGAAAGGGACACTTTTTTTTTTTTAATGGTAGCTTGGGATCAGTGACCTCAACACCTTGGGAGGTGGGAACACCTCCTACCACAGGAGATATTGGGGAGGAAGGGATATTAATAATCATTTCTCTTTCAGCATCACCCCTGTCATCCTTCTCAAGAAAGAAAATGCCCTGTTTTAGCTCTGCCTCTGCCAAACTACTGCAAGCTTTTTACACTTAACTGGCTGCTGGTCTATCCTTCCCATCTGATGGCCCTGACCACTGTTCAATTATCATTATCCTTAGCCTTTCCAAGAAGGCTATCGAAAGCATAACTGCTACCAGCTCCTGTTCTTCCCACACAAACCATCTGCCAAAGTGTCCAGGTGTCTCTCCTGCCTCTGCGTCTATAGCCATTGCTAATTAATTCAAAGTGACAGATGCAACTCACATGGTGACATAGCCAAACCACACAGATTGCATAGATGACCCACAGGCAGTACCTTCAAATATAATGACTAGAACCAATAATTCCAAGGAAACTGAGGATTCTGAGGCTTGCCAGCTGTTTACCAGGCTACAATGGGGTCACTGTCCATGCGTGCCTTCCACTTGGGAGGCGTCCCCCTTGCAGAGCCCCAGCAATTTCATACAACACTTTCTTTCCAGGGGCACTATGTATGTCCTGCAGGCTGTACTTGTTCTGTTGAAGCCAGACAGATTAACTTGCTGTCCTTCAAAAAATATGATGACCTATATACCCTAGCGATGGTCCTCACAGATCTCAAACGTTTAAGGAAACACCACCATTATGTAACGCAGATCTTAGAAGTCTAATTAAACTTTAATGTAGACTATGAAGATCTCTTCAGAAGAAAGCCATTCTCGATTATTTGGGGAAGCTTCCTGGAGGAATTGCTTACTTGGCATTTATGAGCACAATGCCGACAATCATCCCTGCAATGTGAGCCATTCAGTTAGAAGAGGTGCTACAGAATTGTCCCTGGAATTAGCTCAAGTGCGCAATGATGATGCCTCAGCCCTGGCAAGCATTCAGTTCAGCCTCTACTTACCAGCCAGGGTTGTTATGTGACTTCCTTCCTGGGGGCCAGGCAAGAATCTGTACCATCACTAATATATCTCACTATACCTGAATTAATTCCATAGACCCAAGGGAAAAATGGTCAATACAGAAACTTGAGAAGAAAGCCATCTGGCTTTTTTTTTTTTTTTGGACGGAGTCTTGCTCTGTCATCAGGCTGGAGTGCAGTGACATGATCTTGGCTCACTGCAACCTCTGCTTCCCATGTTCAAGCGATTCCTCTGCCTCAGCCTCCTGAGTAGTTGGGACTATGGGTGCATACCACCACCCCCGGCTAAGTTTTTTGTATTTTCGTAGAGACAGGGCTTCACTCTGTTGGCCAGGATGGTCTCGATCTCCTGGCTCGTGATCCACCTGCCTAGGCATCTCGAAGTGCTGGGATTACAGGCATGAGCCACTGTGCCCAGCCAAAGCCTCCTGGCTTTCTAAGGTGGACCGCGATGGCTTACGGTATTTGCTCATCTGGCTGTGCTCAGGTCACTGGTGCCTGGTTGAGGTCAACATTATTTGTTGTCTTCATTTGGCTACTTGGAGCCCTGTTGATGGTAGCCATAAGTAAATGTTCTATGAGACAAATTGAACAGATTTCGTCCTACCCTCTTTTGGTCATGTGAATCTGAACAGTCAAAAGTGTGGTTTAGTCTTAGAAAATTTTGCCAAAGACCACGACCAGGTGTAGACATGAGTGGTGTTCACTGTTGGAAGACAATTCTCTATGGGTCTCTCACATTGCTGCTCATTTTGCAAGCAGAGGCCTTGACTGCCACAACAATAATCTCTTTTCAAGGATGTTTTGTTTAATGATTAGTCTTGGAGGATAGACGTAGCACCTCCCTCCAGAGCAGAGGGCAAGAAGGGCAGGTTTGGTTTGGTTTTGTTTTTTAACTGGACATTATGGAAGGGTCACGTTCTTAAAGTTCATGTTCTCTCCCGTAACATAACTCACTGTATGTGCAGGTGTCACTGTTGCTCTGAGGGAACTAGGGATTGAGCAACCAGTTGCAAAAAAATGCTGATATTCTGGCCACTGCTATATTTGTGAGTAAGACTGTTTTGATTTCTAACCCAGGAACCGCATGTTTCTACTGACATCCGTAAAACAGGAAGCCTGGAATTTTAGCTCGCAAGTAGGGTAACTTATCCGACCCTTCATAGGACATAGGACTGATCTCCGTTTACTGTGATTTTTTATTCTACTAATTCATTTCAATAATGTTTTATTTATTAGCTAACTAAGAGTATAAGGGGTAATGAATTACGACTTGCAAGGACATGTAAAATATTATGGAAAAACAATTCTAATGTTTAGTAGCTTATGTGTTGCACATACATTTTATTTATTTATTATTTTTTTTTTTGAGATGGAGTCTCGCTCTGTCTCCCAGGCTGGAGTGCAGTGGCCAGATTTCAGCTAACTGCAAGCTCCGCCTCCCGGGTTTACGCCATTCTCCTGCCTCACCCTCCGGAGTAGCTGGGACTACAGGTGCCCGCCACCATGCCCAGCTAGTTTTTTGTATTTTTTAGTAGAGACGAAGTTTCGCCATGTTAGCCAGGATGGTCTCGATCTCCTGACTTTGTGATCCGCCCGTCTCGGCCTCCCAAAGTGCCGGGATTACAGGCTTGAGCCACCGCGCACAGCCTATTTATTTATTTATTAAACAAACTTTGTCAACAATGTTCTAAAAGTTACAGGAATACATACAGCATACCCCCCTGAACATAGACAAAATAATCATCACGTTAGTCATGGCATGAGAGTTAAACTGAGGAAAGATAAACATATATGGTGTTCTGTGTGTTTAACTGATTGAACGGGATTGATTTCAGTCTGGTTTTGGGATTGAGTAGATGCCTCAACTACCTTGTAGGTCTCCTTCAGATTCCATCGGCTTTATCTCCTTCATTTCTTATTTTAATCACTGCTCTCTAAAGAGTTCATCCAATTGTACTCAAACAAAACATGGCTCTGCCTATCCACATGCCCTCACCTCCCACCCTCAGGCTTCCCATTTGACTCTGGGACATGAAGGCCTTAATGCTCATGCGTGTGCAGCCTGGGGTGGAGGTGAGATACCGCCCTGTGGGCCAAACCTGTGACTAGGGCTAGCAGAAAAGAGCACATGCATTTGTTTTCCTTTCTCCTTCAGCCCATCCCAGGCCATTGAATATCCCTAGACACTGTAGTTATGTTTCTTCTTTGAAGATGATCAGACAAGACTGAACAATGAGTGTCACTGAGAGATAACAGGTGGTGGACATCCAAGATCAGTGCCTTCGTTTTGATTTATTCTTTTTCTTCCTTACTCCTGCTTTCCAGAAATCGCACAGAAATAGTCACAACATAAATGCCTTTGGCTATGTCTATGCCCTCCAGAGAACCTGGACAAAAAAAACTAGATCATGAAAGGTAACATTTAAGTTGAGCATAACAAAAGTTTGGGCATGCATAGATGCAGCAAAGCCAGAGACAAAAGGTTATGCAAAGAGTGAAAGTAATTATAATGGGGAAAAATAATAAGGCACGTGCAAGTAATGGCAAGTTGAATGTGACGGCAATGTGCATTGCATAAAAGTCAGCTAGGGTAATTCTACACTGTGAAAAGCTCTGACAATTTAGACTAAAGGGATTTGTGGCCCCACTTCAGAACTTACATCCGACAGATAATTGTACGCAGGATGAATTTCATGTTAAGAAAACCAAGTCAAAATTCAAACAAATGAAATAATTGAAAAATGAAGACACATTGCTGGGATAAAATTCGCAGCAAAAAGGACTTGCATACTCTCAAAACCCAACATATTTTGTCTCACTTTAAAGTTTAGCCTTGAATGTTTCAAATAAATGTCTTGAGGTGATTCTGATATAAAATCCCACTGCCCCCCCCACCCCCGCCGGCTTATTTAATTGTCTTCTATAAAGGTTATATTTACTTTGACCTGGTCTAGGAACACATGAGGCTGAATAGGAGGTGGTATAAGCAGGAATTGCGGATGAGACCAGAGTTCTCCTTAGTGGAGGCAGCAAGAAGAGGCCTGCAGAAACTTTACCAGCTTTTGCTCTGTGACATCATAATGAAGAGGTGAAAGAAAGTAGAAATGACACAAGGAAGAAAAATCATGAGCAGGAGATAAGAATCAGGCATTCAAGAGAAAATAAGGAAGACAAGGGATTCATTAAAGGTACTTTCAAATTTAAACCCAAAGACAGCAACCTAGGAACATAAGGTATATAAATGATTTTGTTTTTTTTTTTTTTTTTAAAGAAAAGGCATATGGTAGAATAGGAAAAACTTCAGTCCACAGGAGAGATATCCTCTGAAAATATATTCATCACTCATAAGCAAATAAAAAAGAAAGAAATATATCTTTAAAAATAGCAAATTGTTTTAAAATATTCTGGCAAAGTTAGACCACAAGTATTCTCTTATACGCATCTTTTGGAAAGTAACTTGCTAAAATGAATTTGGAAACCTTAAAAATATTTAATACTTCACCCAGATTTATTAAAATCTTAGGACTGTACTCCTACAGTTAGCATTTATTGAGTGCATGACAGTTTTACAAATGTCATACCTTTCCATTCTCTACCATATTAAAATGCAGGAAATATTTTCATCTCCATTCTCTAGACAAAGAAATTCAGGTTTGGTGATGTTTAGTAATTCGGTCGAGCTTAAATAATTTTTAGGTGATAGAATTACAATTGGCTTCAAAGTGCTCATTTTAAATTACCCATTATATATAATGTATTCTAATTTATTTTAAAGGAATATTTTTATGTCAATGTTATGTGTCAGTATAACATTTATTATTGTAAATGTTTTTAGAATAAGGATATTCTGAAAGAATGTATAATAATATGAAATTATAAATAACTTACAGTCATACTCCCTATTCACAGGGGATACATTTAAAAACACCCAGTGAATGCCTGAATAGTACTGAACCCAAATAGACCACGTTTGTTCCTGTACATACATGCCTATGATGAAGTTTAATTTGCAAATTGGACACAGTAAGAGACTAATAATAACTAATAATAAAATAGAACAATTACAACAATGTATGATAATATGGTTTGGCTCTGTGTCCCTACCCAAATGTCAAACTGTAATTCCCAATGTTGGGGGAGGGAACTGTTAAAAAGTGATTGGATCATGGGGGCAGATTTCCCCCTGGCTGTTCTCATGATAGTGAGTGAGTTCTGATGAGAGCTGATGGTTTAAAAGTGTGTGGCACTTCCCCCTTTGCTCTCTGTCTCCTGTTCCACCATGTGAAGAAGGTGCTAGTTTCCCCTTCACCCTTCCACCATGATTGTAAACTTCCTGAGGCCTCCTAGCCACGCTTCCTGTACAGCCTGGAGAACTGTGAGTCAATGACACCTCTTTTCTTCATAAATTACCCAGTCTCAGATAGTTCTTTATAGCAGTTTGAGGACGGACTAATACATATGGTAATCAAAATAATGTGAATGTGGTCTCTCTCCAAATGTCTTATTCATCTTGTACTATTGTACTCACCCTTCTTCATGGGATCTGTCAACCTGATAACCTAGATGACAACTGAGTGACTCATGGGCAGGTACAGTCCACAACATGGAGATGCCCAACAAAGGAGTGACTCACAGCCCAGTGGCATGGGGCAGGACAGCACGAGATTTTATCAAGCTACTCAGAACAACATGCAACATAAACCTTAAGAATTGTTTATGACATTTTCTATCTAATATTTTCTGACTGAAGTTGACTGTGGGCAACTAAAACTGCTGAAAGCAAAGCCTCAAATAAGGGGGCAATGTTCAACAAAAGACCACATAAATTTATTGTTTTTGGATTATCACAATGTTTTTACAAATAACTTTTATGGCAAAGCAGCTAAAAATGATACAGTAATCAACTCTGCTTTAATGTTGTTTTCTCTAATATCTTTTTAGGGCTTGAAAGCTCATTCCTTTTAGCACTGAATAATAGTCCATTGCCTGGATATACCACAGTTTATCCATTCACCTCCTGAAGGACATCTTCATTGCTTCCACATTTTGGCAATTATGCATAAAGCTGCTTTAAACATCTGTGTGCAGGTTTTTATGTGGACATAAATTTTCAACTATTTTGGGTAGTCACCAAAAAACATGATGCTGAATCATATATTAAAGTTTCTTTAGTTTTCTGAGAAACCGAAAACCATCTTCCAAAGTGGCTGCACCATTTTGCCTTCCCGCCAGCAATGAATGAGAGTTTCTGTTGCTCCACATCCTCTGTGCGGTTTGGTATTGTCAATGTTCTGGATTTTGGCCATTCTAACATGTGTAGCAATATCTTGTTGTATTAATTAGAATTTATGTATGATGTAAAATCATATATCATGATGTAAATGATTTTCCATCATATATCATCAGATAAATTTTCATAAGCTTTTCATAAGCTTATCTACAATCTGTATATCTTGTTTGGTTAGCTGTCTATTCACGGCTTTGGTAAATTTTTAATCTGATTTCTTTCTTACCATAATTGCATTTTAAGAGTTATTTGTGTGTTTTGGTAACAGTCCTTTATGAAATGCATCTTTTGCAAATAAGTTTAGATTACAGGTGTGAGCCACCGCACCCGGCCTTAGATATGTTTAAAAATAAAGTTCCATATTTACTATGGTATGTATATATTTGATCACTTAACATGTACAAAACTCCGCCACCATTTTACTTTTAATGAGATAACTTTTTTTTTTAATGTCACTGCCAAAGTTGTTGAGTGGTGTCCTCTGACCCCAATTTTCCTTTAATCTGTGTGTGTATGTGTATGTATGTGTGTATGTTTATGTGTGTATTTCTATGTACGTGTGTATATGTGTGTAAGTGTGTGTGAGTGTTATTTGTATGATTTGCATATGATGGTGATTTAGGTTCACATATGTTGCATTACAGCTGAACTAATTGTATAATGTTGACGGGGGAAGAGCTATAGAACTCTATGTATAGTGTATTAAATCTCTGCGTATACAGTAAAATGTTGGAAAACATTACAGCTAATAGGGAGTGATAATTTGTTGATGTTCATATTTCATAAGATTTTATGGCCAATAGTATTTCTAGCATTTCCTCTTCTCTGGGCCAAATATTTTCTATGATGCCATCTAGTTTCTCTTCTTTTCTTTCTGTGTTAAATTTGCGTTATTTTCATTCTAATACAAAAATTCAGATAGATTAATATCTTATTTGTTAAATAAAATGATGTTTTGCTTTCTAGTAATAGAAGTGCAATGCTAAGTGATCGCATAGCTCAAAAGCCAATGGTATGTGTTATTTTGAATTGTCTCTATGTAGAGTTCTGAGAGAGACGGTTACTACCAATGAATACCAGATATTACAGAAAAAAAGTAGTTTAATTTTGTGAGATGAATGTATTGAAATGACAGAGACCTTGGCTAATAACAACATTTGTATGGACATATGTATGTTTGATATTAAAATATTGTGAAGTTCCCAGGTATAATAAGTATATTTATGATATGATATTCTAAAACTCAAAATTAATCCTTATTCAATTTTTTTTTCATATTGGTTACTCACAAGTTATTCTGTAGCAACAGTCTAACCTACTATACTTTGTAAAAAGTAGGCATACTGTAAGATTTTTATTTGAACTTTTAAAAGTGACCTTTTTAAGGATACGTTTGTGTAGAAATAATGACCACTAAGGATGGAGTCATTAAAATTAAACTGAATAACATAATATGTAAAATTAAAAATTAAATAACATAAGATACTATTTAAAGCTCAATGGCCTTAACCAGAATTTTCAACTAATGAAAATTCAAGGAAGTAAACATACTATGGTGCCACTCTCTTTTGTGTTTTGCTGTGAAGTGTTTTTATCATGGGCCTGTCCCTATTGTATCTCAGGCTTTGGTAATTCTCAGAATGGATGGTGTGGTTCAGAAAATGTGATGCATTCAGGCTAAAATGTTAAAGCCCTCACTTCACAAACTTACTTTAGAAGATTAAGTGGCTCTAAAAATGCATTTTATTCAAGGTAGTGTCAGCAACCCTTTAAAAGATTGATCTTCAGAGTCCGCTCTCTTCTTCTTTTACACGATGTCAAAAAAATCTCCTATCAGTTTTCCTTTATTTCACTTACACGTAGTGGGTTATAACTTTCATCCAACCTCTCTGTAAATTTAACAACATTAAGACCAGATAGAATTGTTATGATGGGGTTTTATTTTTATGCCTCCCCACACGGTGCATTAAAGGTGATCTTCACCTTCCCAGAAGACACGGTGTTGGCATCCGCTGTGTCCCATGTCCCCCGTGTGGTGCAGGCTGATGCACGTGAGGCCTCCTTCTGGCTTAGTCATTCAAAACAAACAAATGTTACATTAACCCAAATCAACAATACTCAGGGCAATTATCAATGATTAACCACTTTCATCAAGTGTGGAAGGGAGTTAAATCTGCGGAAAGATAACTACTAAAACAAGTCAGTAGAGTAGAAACCACAAAGAAGTTTGGAGATGTCTGGGTGCTGTGCACTGAAGGCTTTTTACATTCAGCTGTGGCATTAGCTGGTGCTAGCAAATTAATTCATTTGCAAAATAAAATTGTTTGTGTATAATTCATCTCAATGTTTATACACACAATAGACATACACACATATGAGGATTAAATAATAAAATTATGTAAATACATTCAATAAATGCACTCGATATGGTGTGTGGATTTACACACACATGAAACAGGGGGATGGAAAGGTCACATTAGCTTCACAATGAAGTCTGATATAATAAAAAGAATAATTATCACTAAAATATCAAAATGTTTAAACTCTAGGACAATTTTTATCAAATAAATGTTCCTCTATGGGTTTATTTATTAATACTTCTGTGAGTCATATCTTAAATTCTACCACTATTCTAGCCTATACATAGGGTAGATATAGAAATACTAAGACAATAACTAATTAAAATGTGTGCCTACCATATTCTAGAGAATTTCTAGGTATTGAGAGTAGATTATGGAACACAACACTAATAAATATTTCCCTCTTGGAATCTGCATCCAAATACATTATAATCTAATACACCTAAAATTACTTTTTCATCTTCAAATCAATGCAATCCTTTCATAGACCACACACAGAAAGCCACAGTTTTGACAAACATGTTCCAGGTTCTGAAACGGAGAGCAGGGACAGGTAACATTGACATATTTTGAAGCACAGAGGGCTTGGTGTGAGGTTGGGGTGGAGTCCAAGGTCACTTCTGGAAATTGGGTCCTGTATAAAGCATTGGCCCTCCTAGGAAAGAAGGTTGCAGGAAACTAACTGTACCTGAACCTACAGATTGCAGATGGACAGATTTCACACAACTGGGCTTGGCAAAAGCATCCATCCAACCATGTACCCAGATCTGTGATACTTCTAATGTCCTAGCAAGAAAGAATTCACCAGTGGTCAACAGATCTACTTTGAACTGCAGCTGTATAGAGGCTCAGGTCATGATTTAAGCATGTATGCTAAAAAAGCAAGAACAGACATGTAACTCACAACATACCAGTTACCCTCTAGGATGGGGGAAGATAATAGTAATAACAGGAGCAATAATAATATTGATAATTCTATGAAAAAACTTCAGCTAATAAATTTTATAAACTTGATGAAGTGGACATTTTCACAGAAAAAAAATTAAATTACCAAAATGATTTTAGAAGGATTAGAAAAGAAGAATACCTTCAAATAATTTAAATATCCCCCTAAAAAAGGACACACCAGATTAAAATACTTTTTCTTCAAAAGGAAGCTTTACCAAAACATTTAAGAACATATAACACTGACTTTATATAAATGAGAAAACAGATCAGGATGATTTTTAAAAGAAGAAAAACTGTGGCAGGATAGTACATGCAAAAAACAAACAAACAAACAAAAAACAACAACAAAAAGGAAAATAGAACAGGATCACATACAAATAAAATGTAAAGCAACGATGCAAAAATATCAACTAAAATATTAGTAAATAAGAAACTGGAGGAGCCAAGATGGCCAACTAGATGCAGCCAGGAGGAGCTTCTCCCACCGAGAGACCAGGCCATCAGGAAGACCATCATACTCTGAGCAGATCATCAGAAAGAAGGCATTGAGAATGGACAGAGAGAGAATGCAGACCCTGGGCTGGAAAAGGAGACATGTGAGACCCCTGAATGTGGTTGCTGAGTACCAGCACTTGTTCCTGGCCCCTGAGGAGCTCCAAGAGAAGGGGAGAGTTAAGTAGGCATGGAGTGGCTCACTCTTCCCATGGACTTCCAGAAACTGAGCTGCAGGAGACCCCATGACCACTTCAGACACTTGAGCTGGCAGAGATAGCTGCTTAGAGAGTTGGCAGGGACAGGACTTCAGCCTGTGTAAAGCCCAGAGGGTTTAGCATGGGAACAGCTGTAGTGGAGCATGGCTAGGGACATACACCCCCTAAGCTATTCACACACTTGTAGGTGGCTTTGGCCTTTGTTGACTGTCAGACTTGGACAGAACAGGGTGATCTTGCCCCGAAGACAGGACAGTCTGATCTGAGCATCCCCTTGTCTGCTGGCCTCTCCCTGAGTCCATGCTTCTCTGTACCCACTTGCAGCACAGACTCAGATGCCCAGCCAGGGCACTTCACAGAAGCCATAGCTCCTTCACTGGCAGAACCCGTCTGACTACCAGAGAGCCTCTGCAGATGGGCCCCCATCCACATACATACGCCTGCAGCCTCACCAAGCTGCTTTGCTAGTGCATACACATAGACCTCACTACACTGCCACCACCACTGGTGTGTGCCCACATGTGCATATCCCACTGCTTCATCACCACGGATGCAAGCATGTGCATGGACAGCCTAGAACCACCACTCCTTCAGTACACACAGCCTAGAACCACCACCTTCAGTACACACAGACCCAGGTGTTGCAATCCCAGTGAAGCACTTTAGCCAGAAACCCCCATCAAAATGTTGTTGTCAGTGGACCGGGAACAACTCAGTCCCTCCAGTGCAGCAGATACTTAACCTCAAGAAACGAGAGAAAAAAAGCCATGTGCTAGGTTTCAGTCCCTCAGTGTTAGAACATTCAGTCCAGGAGGGCTGAGCTGAGCCTTGGTCCCCTGAAATCATCCATAAATAAAGCCAGCTGACTGAACCCAACTTATACCACAGTGAAATCCTCAAGGTCATCAAAGATTATACAAGCAAAAAGCCCCATCCAAAGGATAGTAGCTTCAAAGATTAAAGGAACATCATCCACATAAATGAGAAAGAACCAGTGCAAGCATGCTAGCAACTCAAAAAGCCAGAGTGTACTGTTACCTCCAAAGGACTGCACTGGCTCCCCAACAATGGTCCTTAACCACACTGAAATGGCTGACAGATAGATACAGAAATTAGAATTTTTTATGGCAATGAAGATCATCAAGATTCAAGAGAAAGTTGAAACCCAATCCAAGGATCAAAGAAATCCAGTAAAATGATACAAGAGCTGAACGATAAAATAGCCATTTTAAGAACCAAATTAGTCTAATAAAAAAGAAAAATTTACTACAAGAAGTTCATGAGATAGTTGGAATTGTTGATAGTAGAATAGTCCAAGGTGAGGAAAGAATCTGAGTTCAAAGATTACTTCTTCAAATCAACTCAGACAAAAATAAAGAAAAAAAATGAAAAAGAATGAACAAAACTGCCAAGAAATAGGGGATTATGTAACAAAACCGAACCTATGACTCACTGGTGTCCCTGAAAGAAACAGAGAGAGAATAAGAAACTTGGAAAGCACATTTGAGGATATTGCCCATGAAAATGTTCCCAACCTCACTAGAGACATTGACATTCAGATTCGGGAAATTCAGATAACCCCTTAAAGATAGTATAAAGATGACCATCTCCAAAACACATAGTCATCAGATTCTCCAAGGTCAAAGTGAAAAAACAAATCAGATCTTTCAGCAGAAATCCTACAAGCCAGAAGAGACTGGGAGCTTATATTCAGCATTCCTAAATAAAATTCCAACCAAGAATTTCATATCCAGCCAAACTATTCTTCTTAAGTGAAGGAGAAACAAAATCATTTTCAGACAAGCAAATGCTAAGCAAATTCATTACTACCAGACTTGCCTTACAGGAGGTCCTTAAAGGAGTGCTAAACATGGAAACAAGAGATGATTATGACCATTGCTGGCTACCACAAAAATGCACTTAAGTTCACAGACTGTTGACACTAAAAAGCAATTACAGAATCAAGGCTATGTAACACCCAGCTAACATTATGATGTCACGATCAAATCCACACATATCAATGTTAACCTTAAATGTAAATGGGTTAAATTCCCCATTTAAAATGCACAAAGTGGCAAGTTGGATAAAGAAGCAAGAACCAAACGTATGCTGTCTTTAAGAGACCCAGCTCACCTGCAATGACACCCATAGGCTCAAAGTAAAGGCTTTGATGAAAATATATCAAGCAAACAGAAAAAAGGAGGAGTTTCTATTATTATTGCAGACAAAATAGACTTTAAACCAACAATGATCAAAAATCACAAACAGTATTACATGGTAATAAAGGGTTCAATTCCACAAGACTTAACCATTTTAAATAAATATGCACCCAACACTGGAACACCTAGATTCATAATACAAGTTCTTAGGGACCTAAGAAGAGACTTTAATAACCACACATAAGAATGGAAGACAACACCCCACTGACAGTATTAGATCATGGAGGCAGAAAACTAACAGATATTCAGGAGCTAACCTTAACATTTAACCAAATAGACCTAAGAGACATCTACAGAAGACTCCACCCCCACAAGAATAGAATATATATTATTTTCATCTGCACGTTGCACATAATTGAAAATCAACCACATGCTCAGCCATAAAGCAATACTCACCAAATTTAAAACAAAAATTACACCAACTACATTCTTGGACCACAGCACAATAAAAATAAAAACCAGTATCAAAAAGATCTCTCAAAACCATACTATTCCATAGAAATTAAACAATCAATCCCAAATTTGACAAAAACAAGCAATAGAGAATTTACTATTCAATAAATGGTGCCAGGATAACTGGCTGGCTATATGCAGAAGATTGAACCTGGACCCCTCCCTTATACTGTATAAAGAAATCAACTCAAGATGTATTAAAGACTTAAATGTAAAACTGTAAAACTATATAAATGTAAAACTATAAAAAGGCTGAAAGATAACCTAGGAAATATTCTGGACATACGACCTGGCAAAGATTTTATGATGAAGATGCCAGAAGCCATAGCAACAAACACAAAAATTAACAAGTGGGAACTAATTAAACTAAAGAGCGATTGTACAGCAAAATAAACTATAAACAGCGTGAATAGACACCTACAGAATGGGAAAAAAATCTGCCAATTATGCACCCAACACAGATCTAATATCCAGAATCTATGAGGAATTTGAACAAATTAACCAGAATAAAACAACCCCATTAAAAGTGAGCAAAGGATACGAACAGACATTTTTCAAAGGAAGACACATGTGACCAATAAGCATATGAAACAAATGCTTCACATCACTTATTATTAGAGAAATGCAAATCAAAATCACAATGAGATACCATCTTATACCAGTCAAAATGGCTATTATTAAATTAAAACAAAACAGACGCTGGCAAAGTTGCAGAGGAAAGGGAAGATTTATACACTGCTGGTGGAAATATAAATTAGTTCAGCCATTGTGGACAGCACTTTGGTGATTTCTCAAAGAACTCAAGGCAGAATTACTATTCAACTAGGCAATTCCATGATTGGTCATATACCCAAAGGAATATAAACTACTCTGTCATAAAGACACATGCATGCGTATGTTCACTGTAGCAACTCTTCACAATAGCAACGACATGGAATCAACCTAAATGTCCATCAATGGTGACTGGATAAGGAAAATGTGGTATATTTATACACCACAGAATACTATGCAACCATGAGAAAGAATGAGATTATGTCCCTTGTAGCAACATGGATGGAGCTGGAGGCCATTATCCTAAGCAAACTAACACAGGAACAGAAAACCAAATACTCCATGTTCTTACTTACAAGTGAGAGCTAAACGTTAAGTACACATGAGCACAAATAAAAACAGACACAGGAGCCTACCTGAGGGTGGAGGGTGAGGAGAGGGTGAAGATCAAAAAACTACCTATTGGGTACTAGGCTTATTACTGAGTGGCAAAATTATTTGTACACCAAACCTCTGTGAAATGTAATTTACCTATACAATAAAATGAAAGTTGGAGAAAATAATAAATAATATAAAGTAAATAAAATAAAATATTGGCACATAAATGCAGCAGTATGTATCTAAGTTGAAACTGGACTTCTCCTCTGCGGGGAGGGGTGTGTGTGTGTGTGTCTGTGTGTGTGTGTGTGTGTGTTCCCAAAACTCTTTGTACAGTTTGAGGCTTTTACAACTTCCAGAGTATAAATTCTACAAACATGAAAATACCCATTTATTTAAAATTTATTTATATTTCTTAATTGTTTGTTATGAGTGATACTTTAATAAAATATATTTGATTCTTTCTTTGTGTATTTTTATTTGGATAATTTGCATTTACCTATCTTCAGGTTCACTGAATTATTCCTCAGCTGGGTCAAGTTTACTAATGAATCTTTCAAAGACATTCTTTATCTCTGCTAGCATACTTTCCATTTATAGCATTTCCAGTTGATTCCTTTAATTTCTCTCTCTCTGTTAAACTTGTATTTTTGTTGATGCATATTGTCTGGAATTTTCACTACAACCTTCAAAAGGTTAATTATTGTTATTTTGAATTCCTGAAGGATAATTCAAACATCTGAAGGACGTTTGGACTTTTTGGGATATATTTTGATAGTATATATTTTGATAGTATACATTTTATATACACATTTTGATAGTATACATTTGATAGTATTCTTCAGACACTATCAAGATGATTAATAGAACTATTCAACTAGGCCTAGTTTTACTGATCATTTTACCTCATGAGTTTTCTTCTTTTTTTTTTTAATTTTTTCTTCTTTGTGTATCTTGTAGTTTTTGGTTGAAAGTTAGTCATTTTATGAAGGACAATGTAGATGAGGTAATTAACAATTATGTCTAGAAATGGGATGTCTGTTCTTCAGCTAGATCTTTTGTTGGAGGTGTAGCATTAATCTGAGTTAGGCGTCAAGTTAGGTTTCAGTTTTCTTGTTGCTGTTGTCATCCTTTAGTGGACTAAAGGTTGCAAATGTCTTCAGTGTTCTCTCGTGTTTAGGGTTTTGCCTCAAGGTTTCTGCTCCATCCTCAGCTTTGGTCCACCCTTGATGCCAGCCCCTGACAGCAGGTCTCTCTCCAGGAGCTCGCCCCCTCTCAGTGTTGCTCAGAAGTAACTCACTAATTGACTCGTGTTAGCCCAGTGGGGGCAATGAGAAGTTTCTTTCTACTCCTCTGTCTCAACCTCAAATTTAGGCAAGTGATAGGATTTTGGGACTCAGAGAGAGGCCTTCTCAGTGTTTCTGCCTCTTCCTTGCAAGAGAGATGTTTTCACAATCTGACCTCAGGAAGTTTTTGTATCCCTCCCTAGAGGTAGAGGTTGGTTGGTTTGTTTTTATTTTTAAAATTCCCTTTGCCCACATCTACTGGATCTTCATCCATGCTCTGAAGTGACAGAGTGCTTCCCTCCCTCAGCAGTTTAAAGCATTTGTTCCATATAAGAGAAGAAAGAGGATTTATATGTGGTTGCTTACTGTTCCCATAGCAGCTGCTTGTTCCCTCCCTCAGGCCAGGGCCAAGACAGAGGCTCCCTCCTGTCTCTGGATCTCTCCCAGGTCTCCTTTGACTCCTGGAAAGGCCTGCAGAGAAAGCCTCCCTGTGGGTATGAATCCCCTGCCGCCTCTCACTCCCACGGACTCTGGGCCCTGCTGTAGCTCCTTCATTGCACAGATTGTATAACAGTAATTAATAGAATAACGCCACTGAGCAAAATAGAAACATAGTGAAGTCTCATTTGTTCCAAATGTTTATGATTTACAGTTTTATTATCAGCAGCAACTGAGAACTGGATTTCAGATTCACTGAATGCAAATTAGGAATAAAGACACTCTACTCTAAATAACCATATCTAAAAACAAATGCTTCACCAGTATTCTAACTGAATGATGTTTGTAAGTAACTCTACACATGTATTTATTCATATTTATGTGTAATATTTCTGCTTTATCTATTTAGGTGTAAGTGCACTGTAAGAAACTGCAGCTGAGCCTTGAACAATGCAGGTTGGAAACACGAGTGTCCACGTTTCTGTGTGTGGGGATGCGAGAATAAAAACTGTTATTCTTTAAATTTCATGCTTCAATTTCATATTATGTACATTAAGTACTATATAAATTTGCCTTTAGGATATCAATATTTAACTTGGGCAATATTATTTCATCTGAATTTATTTGGAAAATACAACTTAGCCATCTGATTATAAACATCAAAAAGATGCCAAATTAGAAAATAGGGAATTATCAGAATTTTTAAATTGACCCACGTACTTTTTTTCTTTTAACTTGCTGTGAGGTTAACTTATATTTAATGTTTACCTTTCAGGCTGGTAAAACGTGTTATTCAAGGTATTATGCAAAAGTTTACATCTTTTGCATATGCAGTCCCCTCAGTCTCAGTTGCAATTACTCTTGACCAAATAAAAACAGACATCACTGATATTGCACACTAAACTACCTTTGCATCATAGATTCTAAGACTGGATTAAAGCCAAAAAGAATTTTTAAGGTTGGAGAAACCCTTTAGTTCATCTTTGGGCTTAGAGAAGGAAAATAAAAACAGGCCTATACTGCATTTAACATCTCTTAAAAATTATGTTTCAGCAGCTTTAAAACTTTTTAGTTATAAAACTTATTACAAGGATTTACTTTGAAATATAATTTACAACCAAATCAATTATAAAATTATAACATATATGTGTGTGTGTGTGTGTGTGTGTGTGTGTGTGTGTGTGTGTGTATACTAGCACTTTAAGACAAGGGGAAATTTTAAAAACAAATTATTTTGAACTTTTAGAATTAGGTCATAGTATAACAAACAGTCCAGGGTCTTACATTTAGCAAATCCATATTAAAATATTGCATTTTTGTAGGATAAAGGCTTTACATATGCTACAAGTTACATCTATTTACATGGCTCTCTCTTCCCTAGGTACTTAAAACTTGCACGTTATCCAATTCCCTAAAGCAAGCTTGGCAGGAATGATGAGGGCAGATCACTATCAGAATGGCTCTGCAGTGCTGTGATACAAAAGTGTATTTTGAAAGTTAGTGAGTAGCCATTAAATACTGTTTCTGTAAAACATAATTTTGGTGTATTTGTTGGCAGATACCTATATCCACTGTACCTGAGAAACAGAACCATTGGTGTATTTTATGCTTCATTCAAATAAGTCCCAAGAGCCCTTTTTAACATTACCAATGTACAACATACTAAAATGCAAATATGAAGACAATTTCACATTTTCTTCTGGCAGTGCATCAGGTTGTTGGCGTATTACTGGCTTGGGTTCTAGTACACTAAACTTTCACACAATTAACCTAGTTCTCGATTACCTAGGTCTTGAGACTTAGTTCTCTGATCTTGTATCACTTAGCTAGACGCTTATAATATGATTCACATTCGGACAATCTACTGGCTCATGGATGATAACTTAAATTACTATTTTACCCCAACAATCAATAGAAAAAGTTGATTCCTTTACCCCCTCCCACTCAGATCTAAACTTGAATGGTTTCACTTAAAAGTTACTCAGTTGAGAACACTTAATACCAAGTACTACTATGAATTTAGTTAAAGTTACGCTGATATTACCATTGCATGACAGTGTACACAATCCATAAACCAATGAGATGAAATCTAACTGTATTTTTACATTAATTAGCAGTTCTACACAAATAGATTAATTCCCTAGTGAATTTCAGACCAATTGACAACTATCTGTAACCATAAAAAAATTTAAACATTAGGACTTTATCTTATACCTGTATTTTAAGTAAGGTTTTAAGTTGAAATGTCATTATTTCTTTATCAGAAGGATTAAACGAAATAGGAACTCAGCAGCTTGGTGGTTTGGGAACAACACTTGGTGATGGTAGCTCAGTAAATGTGGCTCCAGCATAGATCTGCTTAGCTAGAAATTTGAAAAGTAAGATGAGACCTGATAAGCCAGAGTTCCAATCTTGATTATTTGAAAAATTTTGTTCTTCTTCGCATGGCATGCTATGCAGCTGCCCACAAGCTATAACTATGTCCTTTTTTTTTCTTTTTTTTGAGATGGAATCTTGCTCTGTTGCCCATACTGTAATGCAGTGGCACAATCTCGGCTCACTGCAATCTCCGCCACCAGAGTTCAAGCGATTCTCCTACCTCAGCTTCCTGAGTAGCTGGGATTACAGGTGCCCACCAAAACAACCGGCTGATTTTGCATTTTTAGTTGAGACTGGGTTCCACCACGTTGGCCAGGTTGGTCTCGAACTCCTGACTTCAAGTGATCCACCTACTTCGGCCTCCCAAAGTGATGGGATTACAGGCGTGAGCCACCCTGCTCGGCTTCTTCTTTTTTTTTTTTTTTTTTAGTAAATGATTTTCACCTGGGAATTCTGGTCCTTGGTCTTCGATTAAGCAGTTGTTGGCTCTTACTAACATTTCTAGATTAGGGGGCTAGAATGCCATGCGTCTTCAGCTTCTTTTTCACCCGTCAGTCTGCTTTTCAGATTGCAGGATTTCCACTATCTATTCTCATCCTTGCTGCCAAGCCCAGGATTATAGGTGTTGCTTTCTGATGGACTCCTTTCTTTGTTTCAATACATAAAGTTTTCGTGGGTGGATCTGCTCAGTTCAGCCTAAGAGCTGAGGCCAACATCTGAGCCTTCTCAGCACATAAGTTTGAGAGAAGTCCTAGTGACTTCAAGCTTGGAACTATGGTGGCAGCAGCTCCCTCTGGACGTCAAAGACATCAAAGTCTCCTTATGTTTCCAGGTGGAGAGGAGGCATGGGTCAAACAAAATCCAGGAGCGCCAATGAGCAGCTGATGACCACCCCAGTGTCTGCAACCCCACCTCCTCCTTCTGCCTATACCTGCCAGGACTCCACTTAAGCAAGGATTTTCTTCTGCCTCTGCCACCCCTGAGACAGCAAGAACCACCCCTCCTCTTCCTTCTCCTCCTCCACCCACTCAGCGTGAAGATGATAAGGATGAAGACCTTTATAATGATCCACTACCACTTAATGAATAGGAAACATATTTTCTTTTCCTTATGATTTTCTTAAAAAGCTTTTCTCTAGCTTACTTCGTTTTACAAATACAGTATGTAACCATAACTTACAAAATACGTCTTATGTTATGAGTAAGGCCTCTGGTCAACAGTAGGTTATCAGTACTTAAGTTTTCAGGGAGTCATAAAGTTATAGGCAGGTTTTCAACATCTGACTGCATAGGATCTGACATTCTTTACCCCTGCATTGTTCAAGGGTTAAATGTGTATCTATTGAACTATCCGGATTTCTTTCTTCACATAATTTCCTGCCCTCCTAATGTCTAAAGATTAAGACTGTCTTAGTCTATCTGAGCTGCTATAACAAAATGCCCTAGACTTGTTAATTGATTAAAAAAACAGAAATTTATTGCTCACAGTTCTGAATGCTGGGAATCCTAATATCAAGGTACCAGCAAATTCAGTGTCTAGTGAGGGCTTGCTCTGTTCTTCAAAGGCGGCAACTTCTGCTGCATCCTCACATAGCAGAAGGGTCAACAGACCTTGCCCCATCCTCCTTTATAAAGGTACTAATTCCATTTGTGAAGGTGGAGCCCCCATGACCTAATCAATTCCTGCCTCTTGATACTGCAACATTGGGTATTAGGTTTCAACACATGACTTTAGGGGGAACACTAACATTCAGACCATAGCAAAGACCAAACATAGATATAATTACGAAGACAAATTGGTCTCAGTAGAAACAACTAAATCTGTAGCTGTTATTCTAGGACCCAGGCGTGCACTTTGAATGTTAACACGCTGTATGATAGAGAACTATCAATGTTTGACTTTAAATGGGTTAGGAAGCTGCACAGCATAAACCTGAGGGAATGAAGGTGAACTTCAGCACACAGATCATGGCTGAGGCACTGGCTTTATCAAACACTAGCCCCTGTTGTGATAGTAATTATATGTGTGGTCAATTACCTATACCAATAATCCCCTTTAGTGCAGGAGAAAATAAAAAATTTCAATATTTTATTCCAATCACATACAAATCAAGTTGTTTTTGAATAACATTTTTTAATACGAAGGACAAAAAATAACCCTTTAATTACCATGTTTACATCTCCTTTCTTAGTCCCCAACAGAAAGTAAACATGCTTAAGAGCATCTTGGCAATTACAGCCTGCTTTTCAGACTCTAATTATGAGTGAATCAATCAGTGTGGCTCTTCACTGTGTTATCCCAGTGCTTTAAGCCAGTTTAAAATGTGAATGTTTCCCATAGGTCTGGGTTTATATTTTCCTCATACAGTTATCCTAAATGAGGATAATGAGTAAATTAAAAAATGCACCATTTTCTTATATTTTACCTGGCAGTGACTTTCTCTCGACATTTTTAATGGGTGTCCTTTTATTTACACCCATCACCAATTTCATCTTTGCAGGTAGATAACAGTTACACCTGTCTCCCCGAATGACTTTTAGACATATGCTTCAGTGCCCACAAGGAGACAGAAACTTTCATCTTTTTCTTTGAAAGTTGAAATTTGAAAAATTCAACACTTCTATGTATGATGGTGTCTGCTGTGTCCCAGGCGAGTTATTGATGACCTTGTACCAAGGGAGTACCAATATTTTCCCTGGGATTTAACATGAAGTGTTTGCCTGCTCTTGATTTTCCCATCGAGCAACTAACTTCTCCATGATGTTTAAGATCCTATGTTGCCATCTCTACTCTCCTACCAAAAAATAAGACAAGGTTAACAAAACTCCCCTGGACTCTGAGTTTTAAATTGTTTGTTATTATTGGAGGTCAGCTCCACTGGTGAGTTGTAACTTTTATCCTTCTAATTCTTCTAATTCCAGTTGTGTCCCAAATTTACTGATAATCAATGTTGCTGTCCTATTTTTTTTTTTTT